>NW_015172019.1:511695-535586 GCF_001447785.1 Gekko japonicus | reverse complement strand
CTAAGATCAACCCATCACTCCTTGGCAAATAGAAGGGGAAGTCATGGAAGTAGTGACAGACTTCACGTTCCCGGGATCCCAGATCACCACAGACTGTGACAGCAGCCATGAAATTAAAAGACGCCTGCTCCTTGGGAGGAAAGCGATGGCGAACCTAAACAGCATGATAAAAAGTAGAGACATCACCCTGTCAACAAAAGTCCGCATGGTCAAAGCAATGGTATTCCCAGTAGTCATGTATGGCTGCGAGAGTTGGACTATAAGGAAGGCCGAGCGCCGAAGAATAGATTCTTTTGAACTATGGTGCTGGAGAAGACTCTTGAGAGTCCCTTGGACTGCAAGAAGATCAAATCAGTCAATCCTAAAAGAAATCAACCCTGACTGTTCCCTGGAAGGCCAGATAATGAAACTGAAGCTCAAATACTTTGGCCACCAAATGAGAAAGGAGCACTCACTGGAGAAGACCCTGATGCTGGGAAAGATTGAAGGTCAAAGAAGACGGGGATGGCAAAGGATGAGATGGTTAGACAGTGTCATAGATGCAACGAACATGAAATTGAGCAGGCTTCAGAGGACGGCAGAAGACAGGAAGGCCTGGCATGATGTGGTCCATGGGGTCGCGAAGAGTCGAACTCGACTGTGCAAGTGAACAACAACAATGTCCGTTTAGCCTCGACCTGGTGGAACATGCTCCCCATCAAGATCAGGGCCCTGCGGGATCTTACTCAGTTCCGCAGGGCCTGCAAGACGGAGCTGTTCTGCCAGGCTTTTAGTTGAGGTAGTGGATGTACACATATGGCCTCCCCGAGGTTGCTGTCTCCTACTTACTGGCCACCCATCTGCCAGCAACTGGCCATAACAATCAGTATTAATGGGCCAGAATTTGTACGAGCAGCTATAATTACTGATTTTCAGTGTTTATAATGTAATGTTTTATTGTGTTTAAAACGTATTGTATTATTTGAGATGATGTGACCCGCCCTGAGCCCGTTCACGGGATGGGCAGGATACAAACAGTGTTCCCTCTAAGCTGTGGAGTCTCATGAGCAAAAACTCTACTTTGTGAGGTCCTGGCATTGAAGTTGTGAGCCAGCGATTTGGCTTCTGCATAAATTAGTTTGCTCTGGAGCCATCCTTCCTGAGCCAAGACAAAAATGTGTGAGCCGGAGGCTAAAAAACTTTGAGCTAGCTCACACTAACTCAGCTTAGAGGGAACACTGGATGCAAATATGAAAAATAAACAAACACAAAAATTCAGATCTGATTTTCCTAATGTTTGCACTTTAGGACTACCAAGCAGCCAAAAAATTCCTGAGTTTTCATCAGGTTAGCATGTATGAGCAACCAAGCAGGTGTTTTATCTCTCTAAGTAGAACATATGTCCTTTGAGGCATCTTGCAATTGATCCCAGAAACGAATCTTTCTTTTATTTATCTTGCTTATTTAGATGACTGGGCACGAGTTCTGAATCTACCTAATCTTTATTATCCAAACTGGCTTTAGTGGAATGGTAGTACTAGAGATTCTAGGAGGAAGTGATTAAATCCTTCCTCCAATGAGCTCAGACAGTGCTCATGGTTGGCCCAAGGTCTTCCAGGAAACCTCCTGGCAGTATAGAAATTTGGATTCAGGTCTCCCTTGTCTGACCCCCTACCCACTACACTGGCTCTCAGTCTTAGGGCAAACCTACACATCTGGTCAGGGTTCCAGAATATGTTTCCAAGTTACTGGGATGCATGGAATATTCCAAAGTGAGGCAAATAATCCACCAGGGCCATTTTGGCTTGGGAAAATGACACAGTGAGAAGGCAGGAGCCCCTCCCCACCTGTGCCATTGTCCCACGATAAATTGGACACCCCCAGACTTTTAAAACAGTGTTCTCTGCAGCTGCAGGGAAAGCAGAAACCCAACTCATTTAAAACAATATATAGTTTGGTCCTTAGTTCATTTAAGTTTAGGATCAGGTATGAAGCATGGACGGCTTCAAAACTAAATTAGATAAGCATATGGAGCAGAGGTCCATCAGTGGCTATTAGCCACAAGGTATAGCTAGGGGCTCTGGGGCAAGTGATGCTCTGTCTTCTTGGTGAAGTAATTTCCCTAAAAACAGGAAATTTAATTTCCAGAAATAATCAGGTTTGGGGGAGGTCTATGAATTAACTTTCTTCTGCCTGAATTTAGCATAATTGTTCTAAGATGGGAATGAAGAATTTTTCCTTGGGTCAGACCCTGCAGTGTGGGATAATTTGTGTTGAAGGTGCAATTCGCACCTTACAAAGTCTTCATGTCCCCCTTTAGTAACCACAATATTATTTCAGTGAACATGTACCTGGATTCTGTGCTTGGAACATAATTCCCAGGCACACCTACACCCAATTTGAATTGGCACCATGGTGTGGCTTAAGCCCCTGCACCATTTTCCCAACCTGACACAGCCCCAGGTAGCCACTATTTTATCCGCTGAGGAAACGTAGATTGCTTCCATATGGTGTTTTCCCTCCATATTGCAGCACGGTTTCTGCAAGCATCCATATTATGTCTTTATTATTTTTTTATTTTGGCATTTTTACCCTGCCCTCCCCGCGAGCGGGCTCAGGGCGGCTTACAGATAAAACAATAAAATCATGAATAATAAAAGTAACAATAACAATAATAAAGTGCTTTCTGTAAACAAGATGGTCTTTGAGTGGTTTTGATGGCATCAGTTATTTTTAACTCTGTTAAAAATCTTCCTCTGTTTTTCTTACTTTCATGTTTTTCTCCTCTTCCAGGAAGATGTGGTTAAAGCCATATTCCAAAATATGGAGCAGGCTGGAAGACCAGAAGAGATGGAGACAGCCACACTTATAAAAGGAGGAAATTCAGCTCGGGAGCGACTGCTGAAAAAGGCAGGGAGTTTCATAGCTAGTGGTCTTCCTCACTGAGTTCTCTATTAGGTGCTTTAATTTGTAATTGGTTGCTTTCTAACAGCTTTGGGATTTTGTGTTGTTAAACTGTGAGCAAAGCACGAAGCAGAAAGCTGCCTTGCTTCCTTCTTTATGACTCCTGGGTGCTCCTCATAATACTTGTGATGTCTCATAACTGTGTGTCTAAATATAAGGCAGTCTATTTTGAGTCATCCCAAACATCCATCCTCCCACGGAGGCACTCAGGCCAAAATAGGAGCCCATGGGCTCTTTTCTCATGTTACTATTTAATAACATGGCACCCCTCCCCGTTACATCGCTCATGTATCTGAAAACAGCATGTGGAAATAATTAATGCACCTCAAGGAAAGAGAATTGCATACTGAAGAGTCTGCCTCTGTGCAACATACTTGCATTAATTATACCCACATGGGAATGACTCATGAGAGAACTCTTATGTCTTTAAAAGGTAATGTTGGGAGCAGCCTTAAGTCTTAAATACTACCATTGAGGATAAATTACTTTTAGCTCCATTCCTCTTTTTTCCATTTAATCTTCTCATTATGCACAATCTTATTTTCATGACCTCTAGCCAGAGAATCGCCAGCCTCCTGAAGCTCACAAATGGGCTCTTGTGTCAAGTTTGGGAGTCCTGGCTTAGGAGAACTGCCCACAGAAACCTGTTTCAGAACCCCCCCCCCCCAGATCACATCTCTTGACATGAGATTTGCCGGGGCAATACAATGCTGAATAAACTATCCATGGTTGGTGTCAAAGCATTGAGAAAAGCCATAATGGAATATATCATGTATCATATGGTACAAACAATTTGTCTCAAGGTTTCAGATACCCTGCATCAACCTTTAAAGAGTTCAAGCTAACACCAATCTTTATGGGTTGGATCCAGCCATCTGTTTCATTAATCTCACCCAGTTCTCCTCCTTACTACAGCTGCCCTCCCACATGCCTTTTGTCCATGCAGGTTCCATGATTCCCAGCAAAGCCTTTTTCTGACCAGCAGAAAAGCTAGTTGGATCCAATGCTCAAAAAGGACATTGCAAAGCTTGTACAAAAAGTACAAGATAATTAAGGGGTTGGAGCACCTTTCTTATGAGGAAAGGCTAAAGAGTCTGGGACTTCTCAGTTCAGAAAAAACAGAAGTAAAGGGGTATGTGATATAAAATTATGCATGGGGTAGAGAGAGTGGGCAGAGAGCTTTTTCTTCATCTCCCTAAATACTAGCACTTGTGGCATCCAATGAAGTTGATAGGCAGATTTAGGATGAACAAAAGGAAATACTTCTTTGCTCAATATATTATTAAAATGTGGAATTCTTTCCCAGAGGATATATCGATGACCACAGGTATAGATAGCTTTAAAAGATTAGATTCATGGAGGATAGGTCTATCAGTGGCTATTAGTCATGATGACTAAGGGAACTTCCACATTCAGAGGCAGTAAACTTCTGAATCCCAGTGCCAAGAGAAAACATTGGGGAAGGCCTCAGCCTCTATACCTTGTTGTTGGCCCTCCAGAGTTACTGGTTGGCCACTGTGTGAAACAGAATGCTAGATTAGGTGGACCACTGGTCTGATCCAGCAGGGCATAGCCTGATCATGTCAGATCTTGAAAGCCAAGCAGAGTCGGTACTTGGAAGGTAGACCTCCAAGGAAGACTCTGCAGAGGAAGTCAATGGGAAACCTCCTCTGCTTCTTACTTGCCTTGAAAGCCCCTTGCTGGGGTCACCATAAGGTGTCTGCAACTTGGCGGCACTTCACACGCACACATTTTATAGCACAGCTTTGTTCCAGCTTTGTTTCTCATTTGCTGTGGTAGATCAGATGTCTTCCTGCAAAGTAGCAAGGATATCACATTTTTTTCAGCATTCTGTTGCAGTACCTTGTCTTATGGGAAAATGCATATGGGAAAATGCAGGTGGGCATAAGGCTTGCTGAGACTTAATCTATACTCACTTAGTCCTGGTCAAGAATCTTGGTTATTGGGGGAAAACTAGCCCCAAATTGTACAGGTGCCCATATTTAGACCTCATGAGCTTGGTCTTCAGTCTCACTGCATGGCACAATGGAGGAGGCAAGAAGGGAGAGAGTGTGATAGCCGACACCTAGTCAGCTTTCTGCCTGTCACAGAGATTTAAAAACAAAACAAACAAACAAAAAACCCTGAATGGAGTATGAATCCTTTGTGGAATGTGATTGTGTGTCATCAGCACCCGTGGGATATCTACATGAGAGCCAGTTTGGTGTAGTGGTTAAGTGTGCGGACTCTAATCTGGGAGAACCGGGTTTGATTCCCCACTGCTCCACTTGCACCTGCTGATGTGACCTTGGGTCAGTCACAAGCTCTGGCACAGCTGTTCCTGAAAGAGCAGTTTGTGTCAGAGCTCTCTCAGCCCCACCCACCTCACAGGGTGTCTGTTGTGGGGAGGGGAAGGGAAAGGAGTTTGTAAGCTGCTCTGAGATTCCAAGTGAAGGGCGGGGTATAAATCCAATCTCTTCTCTTCTTCTTCTTCTATAACAACTCCTCCCTTTCTCCCATCTCCAGTTTAAAAAATGTGTATAATATCTTTGAGGGCCCCCCCCCCATAATTTTACAGTTTTTATCTAGCAATAATTAAAACACCACAAAACAAACCTACTCTCCCTTGCTGGCTGGGAGCTTCTCTACAACAGCAGCTTTGTTTTCCCTATATGAAATCAAGGACTGATTCACATACTGTTTAGCCTGACTTGAAGATAAGATAGTAATAAGGGCTTAGATATAGAGTAGTGTTTCGATGGAAACAAGAACTTGTGCCCAAGGAGTGTAATTTTTCCACCTCCCACTTTCCCCAGCAGGCTGAAATGTCCACCAAAATCCTGTTCCTGGGAGTCCCCAGTGTCCAAGCAACAGGATTTCAGGTGGTATGTTGGTCTGCCATGGAAGACAGAGTTCACAGGCGGAAATCCTGACACCTGAGGAAACACTAGTCTGGATCTAAGCCAAAATATTACATGCAAAGTGGCAACATATTGATATCTGTCTGTGATCAGATACACAGAACCTTGACTTCCAATGTAATCTTTCCACAGGATTAGTATATATTACTGCCCCAGTAGGGATGTCAGGTTCCCTGTGAGGGGGTAGGGGATCACGCGCCCCCAGCTCTCATTTCTTGCTGCTGCTCTGGCATTCATCAAGAGAAAAGCAATTAAAAAGTGCTGTCAGTGCAACAATATTATGTCACTTCCAGGGAAAACCTAGAAGCAACATCAGTCTGTTCTAGGCATCAATGGAAATTCTACAGTAAAACCATAGAGTTTCCATCAATTCCTAGAACAGATTGATGTCACTTCTCCGTTTTCCAAAGAAGTGACATAATACTGTGGCACCGACAGCACATCTCCCATTTCCACATAAATGTTACAATTTTTGGTAAGCATTCAGATGTCAAGCTTTGTTTCTCCAGATTCCTTCAAACATGTAACTGGATACTCAGTCCACATTGAATAGTAATTTATGCATTAATCTCAAATGAATAAGACTTAAATAACAGTAGACAAACCCTATGAAGAGATGCTCATTTATTAAGGAACCATGTGCTCATTGTCTTCATTGTTTGCTTTTGTGAAGATAATACCCATTTGCCCATTCACGTTTAGTTGCAGCAGTCTCATTTCCAGCACTTCCTGACCATGAAGCAGATAGCTTAAGAAAGGCAAAGTGCCACATTATATATTGGGGGGAGGGGGCTGGTATATCAAAAACGAGAAAGGGTGGGGCAGCACGAGAATCACCACCCAAACTAAGATAGATATTTATCAGTCTACTGATTGAAATCCTGATTCTGCCATAAAGCTTCTTGGGTGCCCTTGAGCCAACCTCTCCGGCTTACCTTCCTTACAGGATTGTTCTGATGCAAAAATGGAGGAAAAGCAAATATGTTGCCCTGAACACCATCATCTTGGTGAGATTAAAATATATATAATCAATTGTTAACATTCATTTTATATAATGGCCTGAGGATGATTGTCACTGAAAGACTTGGGGGAAGTTAACATGGAATAAGAAATAGTTTTGCTTTTGTGGTCCAGTCTGGTTTTGTCTCAGTCCTTTTGTAGCTTGGTGTATCAGACAGACTTGAAGAGGCTTTTACCTTTTGATTAGTGATCCGATTGCACCACAATGAAATGCATTGGCAAAATGCCAGTTTAGCAATTCAAAGAAATTAAGAAAGTTCACACAAAAGATTAGTAAGGCTGACATCCTCTTGTAAGTTATTGACACACATTTTAAATTTATTATAGCACATATTCCTGTGAATTTCTCTAGGGAACTCATGGCTCATCTTTTACTTTCCTTGACTCACAACACAAATCCAGCTCTTCTGAATTCCTCAGAAATACAGTCATTCTGACCTCTACCACAAATCCATTGACTACTTTATTTGGCTGTCTGGTGTGATTGCTAAGGCACCTAGTTCAACAAGCTTTCACAAATCTAATGGCAGAATAATTATGTCATATTAGAAAGGCTAAATAAACTGGAGTTTTGTTTTTCATTTCTAACACTTACAGGATGGGAAACTAGTACCCAAAGGAGAAGGGAAAATCAGAGATGCTGTACAGTGAGAAAAGAATCTATTTTTATGAGGTTTTTACAAAGTTTGTTTTTTATCAGTCCTTGTACACAAAAGGCCTGATCTGTGGTATACTTCAAGCATTTATCGGAGTGTGCAAGGTTAGTCCTGATAATTGTCAAAAAGTAGTAAGCGTTTTGTGAGTGCTTTAGGGTCCCATCCCCTGTATGGACCTGTGCCTCTTCTCTCAGTTGAGTTGAACAAGTGGTCAGATGCTCAAAATGGAAGAAGAGCTTGTTGCTTCAAGATGTTTGATGAGAGCCAGTGATCTCAAGGGTCAACAGAAGTTTGTGAGCAAATAAAACACAAAATAGATGTGTTAAATTCTCAGAGGTCATTTCGGGGGGAACGCGGGGGAACGCAGTTCCCCCGGGTGAGGTACGGGGGGTGGGGCACATGACGAAGCTCCGCCCCCTGCTTCCGGCCGGCCCGCTTCTGGCCCTCATTCAGCCAGGACGAGGCAGGAGAAGAGGGAGGGTAAGTTGCTTCCTCCCTGCCTCTCCCCACCCCTGCCTGCCTGGGGCCAGGGAGGGCCTTCGCGGGGCTTCCTTGCACTCCCGCCGGGACCATTGGGGGCGGGGTGTGTGGCCTCATGACGTGGCCTTATGACACATTTCCGGTGATGTCAGGGGGTGTGGCCTTATGACACACTTCCGGTGATGTCAGGGGGTGTGGCATATGCTAATGAGTTATGCTAATGAGTTCCCCTAGCTCTTTTTCTACGAAATGACCCCTGTAAATTCTCAAAGCACAGCTAGATGCAAACTTGGTTTCTGATCATTTACTCAACTAACTTTTTCAACATGTAGCAAATTTTGGTTCTTCTTCCTTATATAATGTTGTTAATGAATATTCCACTTTCCTCGGTGGTGAGAAGTCCTGAAGCTGGTTCCCTTTAGATGAGAGAGAGCACTGGAAATTTGCAGTGTCTTTCTAGCATTTGTTTTACTTACAAATATTTAGGCAGAGTCCAGAGGGAAGCAAAGAGGCACTCATTCAGGGTAGCAGAATGACCACCCCACATAGATCTCCAGAGGGGGAGGTTCTCATCCCACAGGTCCAGCAAAGTCTGCTTCTCTCCCCCCCCCCAGCATCTAAAGCTGCATCCTTCTTGCACAGCACCCATACTCTCTTCAGCATCCCATTCCTTTTTCCTGGATTATATTTCCTCCTAGCATGCCTGGAGAACTGAACCATTCACACATTGGAAGTTCCTTACAGTATGTACATAAGTGCCAGTGTGATGTAGTGGTTAGAGTGCTGGACAAGGAATTGAGAGACCCAAGTTTGAATTCCATTCTGCATCATGGAAGCTTGCTGGCTGACCTTACTTTAGTCACACCCTGTCAGCCTAAGCTACCTCACAGGGTTGTTGGGATAGTAAAAAGGAGGAAAGGAGAATGATGGAAGCCTGTTGGGGAGAAAGGTGTGGTATAGATAAAGCAAATAAATAAATAACCAGCATAAAAGCTGAACTCTAGCAAGAAAGTCTGAGTGTTCTTTGCCCAAGCCATGTTTTAATGTTATTCAGTAAACTTTAATGGAGAAATAATTATTTTATAACTCTTTAGATGAATCTGATTAGATGAGGACAAAAGCTATAGGAATGTAGTTTAGCCCTTATATCAGTGGCTCAGATCCTATCAAGGATTGAAGTTCCATGCATGATAGATATCCTCCACAAGATCAATGGTTTTCAGTAAACATTTGGACAAACAGAGGTGCTATTGGAAGAGGAAATGGGCTCCACAGCAGAGGCTGTCTAGCAATGTGGACTTGTTTCATAGGATCCAAGCCATTAATTTCCAAATTGGGGGGCAGTTCTCCAGGGAAAGACCAAAATACCCCAAAGTAGGGCTCAGATTCCAGGGTCTGGCAGAAGATAGAACCGTAGGGCCAAACTACATGTTACCTAAGGAATCTGTGATCAGATCTCCCAAAATAGTTTAGCCCTAAAAAAATAGGTGTAGGGGGATCAAGTAGGATCAGGGCTAGGAATGCCAACATCCTAGTGAAGCCTGGATATCTCCCAGAATTATGACTGATCTCCAGACTACAGAAATCAGTTGCACTGGAGAAAACGGCAGCTTTGGAGGGCAAACTCTTTGGTATACTGTAGATTCTAAGTAACTGTCCTCCCCAAACTCTGATCTCCCCAGTCTCTACCCCCAAACCTCCAGGAATTTTCCAGCCTGGAGTTGACAGGAAACTTTAGCTGAGGCCTGAGAGGCATGTTAACAGTTTGCCCCATACAGTTTTCTAAGTTGCTATTAAACCCACATTAAAAAAAAAAACCCATGCTATTAACTAATTCCACATATGTTGGTTCTGGTAATCACTCATACAGTGTTGTGCATGACTGCAGGTACGTGTGATATCTGTTATGAGATGGAGGCTTGGACCCAATCCAACTCAATTTATTACATCCAGAGGTGTTCTAATTATTAAAGTCTGATGTTCACTCAACCAAAGGCAAGCTGTTGCGCAGATGAGAACCCTTCAGAAGTTATACCCCAGCTTCTTGGCAGTATTAAATTGGTGGTCTTCCAGGTTAGCTCCCAATGCAAAATGTTTTTTTCCCCCTGAAGTTACTAATCCCTTCCTTATTCCATTCCTTTGTGAGGACTTTGATTGTTGTTACAAACCTTTGCTAAATTGTCATTTCACCATGATGACAAGATTGTAAAATCTGGTCTGCACCACATGTTAGTGTTTAATGCATGGATGTGTTCTTTATTAAAAACATTTCTTTATGCTACCACAAAACATTAATATTCATTTGCTCACTGCAGTTTCTACACATTTTCCAAATGACATCTAAAGAGTTATTTCAAATGAGAACAAGTGTGTATTGGGTAATTACTCTGCTTTATGATGTTGTCTATTAACTTACATAAATTAGGATTGGTAAACAAAAGTTAGTTAGTTAGGGTATTTATTCAATGTATTTCTGTGCAAGGGGATCTAAAGTGGCTTACAACAACAAAAATTAAATCAGAATAAAGTATAATGAATATATAAATAGAATATCAAGCTTTATCTTGGGCGGCTCCTAATTCTCGTGGACCAGCTTGTCCAATGACACAGAGCACAGGGCACAGGCTAAGAGACAAAGGCCAAGAACACGTCAGTTGTTGGCCCTTCGGCTCAGATGCAGGGGCTTACACCTCTGAATACACCCAATCTTTATACTTTCAGGCAGGAAATAGGAAGGCCAAGGAAAGTGCAGCTATAGATGATATAGCTGGCAGTAGTGTCCCTCCTAATCTGCCTTCTCTCTAATTGTAGAGTTGTGTTGTCCTTTTATCCAGGTTCAGGAATCATGCAAATAAGTATGCTGTATATTTCCATTGTAGTTTGAATAAGTGTCTGTACTCCCAAAAGCTCTGCCACAATCACAAACATTGTTGGAATATACTCAGTCAGATAATATGCTTCTCCCTGTATTCCCAAAAGCTCTGCCACAATCACAAACACACTCAGTCAGATAATATGCTTCTCCCTGTGACACTTGAATGTGTGGATGGTTAAGCAGGATCATGTGGAAGCTATGTGGAGCTAATCCATACATACCTAATGCAACTAAGTCATACAATAGGTTGTTAATGAAAACCAACATGGTGTTAGTAGATAGAGCACTTGTTTTGGCCAGGGAAATATGGGTTCAAACTCAGACAAGAATGTTTACTGAACAGTACTAGAGCCAGTTTGGTGTAGTGGTCAAGTGCGCGGATTCTAATCTGGGAGAACCGGGTTTGATTCCCCACTCCTCCACTTGCACCTGCTGGATGACCTTGGGCAAGCCGTAGCTCTGATAAGAGCTGTTCTTGAAAAAGAGCAGTTTCTGTCAAGAGTTCTCTTAGCCCCACCTACCTCACAGGGTGTCTGTTGTGGGGAGGGAAAGGGAAAGGAGTTTGTAAGCCGCTCTGAGACACCTTTGGGTAGTGAAGGGTGGGGTATAAATCCGATCTCTTCTTCTCTTCTTCTTCTTCTTCTAGAGCAGTTACTAACAATCAGTTTGACCTATCTTATTAAAGATAGGGAGGAGACTTGTCTTGTTAGTAGTATGTGCGAAAAGGATCTAGGGGTCTTAGTAGACCATACACTGAACATGAGTCAGCAATGTGATGTGGTTGCTAAAAAGGCAAATGTGATTTTGGGCTGTATCAACAGAAGTATAGTGTCCCGATCAGGCAAAATGATGGTATCGCTTTACTCTGCTCTGGTTAGACCTCAGCTAGAGTATTGTGTTCAGTTTTGGGCACCACAATTTAAGAAGGATATAGATAAGCTGGAACATGTCCAGAGGAGGGAAACGAAGATGGTGAGGGGTCTGGAGACCTAGTCCTATGAGGAAAGGTTGAAGGAGCTGGATATGTTTAGCCTGGAGAGGAGATGACTGAGAGGTGATATGATAACCATCTTCAAGGACTTGAAAGGCTGTCATACAGAGGATGGTGTGGAGTTGTTTTCTGTTGCCCCAGAAGGTCAGACCAGAACCAACAAGTTGAAATTAAATCAGAACAGTTTTTGGCTAAACATTAGGAAGAACTTCCTGACAGAGTGGTTCCTCGGTGGAACAGGCTTCCTTGGGAGGTGGTGGGCTCTCCTTTGGGGGTTTCCAGACAGAGGCTAGATGGCCATCTGACAGCAATGCTGATTGTGTGAACTTAGGCAGATCATGAGAGAGAGGGCAGGAAGTGTTGCCTCAGTACTTAGTTATTGTGGCCCTTTCTTACACTTTGGGGTCAGGAAACAATTTTTCTCCAGGCCAGTTTGGCCAGGGATCCTGGAGGTTTTTTGTCACCTTCTGGGCATGGAGCAGTAGTCACTGCAGGTGTGGAGGGGGAGGTATTTGTGAATTTCCTGCATTGTGCAGGGGGTTGGACTAGATGATCCTAAACTAGATGACCCTGACTCTATGATTCTATGATTCTCCTCTCTTTTATTTTATCCTCACAACAACTCTCTGAGGTGAGAGTGTATGACTGGCCCAAGGTCACCCAGCAAGCGTCCATAGCGGAGCATGGAATTCAAACTTGGATCTCCCAGATCCAATCTGACACGAAAACTAATATACTATGCTGGAAGAGAGTCATTGGATCCACCTCATAATAAATGCAAGGTGCAGTTAGGGCAATGATTCTCACAGAAAGCTTTCTCCCTTTTTTATACCATGCAAGTATAATTATGCAAGAGCTTCAATCATGCTAGTACACTATAATCATGTAATTGTAGTTGCATGCTGAAAGAGAAGAGAAAGCCCATGCTTCTAAGAGAATCACTGCACTAACTGGTATGCTCACATGTATCTTTGAACACAAAGCATCAAGCCAAATGCTTTGTCTTGATCAAGAATAGGGTTGGGCATGAATGGCTCATGAAGACAAATTTGTCATGAATTTTGCCCGGTTTGCAGTTCGCGAAGTGATGTATGTGGAAGGGCACCTGGTATGAACATTCCACGAATTTTGGTGCTGTTCATAGCGGCTCATGGCAGTTTGTGAATGGATACATTTCCAGACAGACTGTCTCTGCTCAATTGAACTGTTTACAAAACTCCAAGGCAATAAGGGGATGGAATTCTCTAGCCTTGGAAACACCAATAGGAGCCCTCCAGAGGTTAACAGGCACTGCTGGCTGCCGATAACAGAGTCCCCATTCTGGTCTATGGGATCAGAATGCTCTATATACGCTCTGCTCAGCTCCACACCCTCTCCTCTGTCGACTGTTACACAGAGAGGCAGGAAACTTGTTAAAAGTGAACTAGCAGAGCACATTTCCTCCTGATTATGAACTCCTTTCCCATGCTGGGGTTTTGGTGTTAGGTATACTTAGGTATACTCAGGGTTCTGAGCCACCCCAACTCTCTGCTCACTATGAGCAGAGGTGCTTAGCTACTGGGTGCCTTTGCTGAGAGGACCCACATTTTGACTGTGAACTCCTCTCCCCTGCTGGGGTTCAGGGGTGTTAGGTAGACTAAGGGCTCTGAGCCACCCTGTCATTATTATTTATTTATCATATGGCAGAGTTACACACAGGAAGTATATAATATACAATACGTAACCGAGTTGATACAATGGGTATGCAGACCAGATGGGCAATCCCCCTAAATACTAATATCTGGATTTTCAATCCACTCAATTGCAGCTGGGGAGAGTTCAAAGAGCTCTGTTACATTTATTTAATTTATTTATTTATTTGTATCGACGTATATCCCACCCTCCCCCGCATGGCAGGCTCAGGGTGGGTTACATCAAATTGGTTACATCTCCCTGGAAAGCATGATGCTCACATTCCTGTGACAGATGGAAAACAGTTTGGCAGGCTGCACCACAATTGCATTTGGGTCCTGGTATTTTGCCCCATTTAAAGAGGTCTGCACAACTGCCAAAGCCTGTTCATATCCTATTAGTTGTCTTCCATACTTTACGTGGCAATGCCTCTCATTGGCGTTAATCAGGTTATGGATATCGGGTTGAACTGATTGTATCCATGTTTGCAACCATTCATTCCCTAGAATGAAATTTTGTGATGGCAGGATTTGTACAGATCTTATTGCTGGGTGTTGGGATCTTAGTCTGGATAGGCCCATGTCACCCATGTCTTTGTGGATGGGCAACTCTCTGTTTTCAGTTATCTTTCTATATTCATGAAAGAAGAGCATCTTGTCATTGGAGATGCAGGGGAGAGATGTGGTACAACGTGGGTAGCCAATAGGTTTAATACATTCACTGATGGTTCTCATTGTTGTATTGAGTTGGATGTCAAGTTTGTGGACGTGGGGGTTGTTGAGCCAAACTGAAGCACCATATTCCACAGTACTATACACCAACCCCAACCCCAAAGCCACCCTGTCTCTCTGCTCATGCAGAGTGGTGGGGCTTAACTAATGGGTGCCTTGGCTGAGAACCCACATTTTATACTTTCCTGATTCTGAACTCCTCTCCCCTGCTGGGGTTTGGGTTGTTAGGTTGACTCAGCTGGCCCCTGAATTCACCATGGTATGCTTCAGCCCTTGGGGGGGGGGGCTGTGAGAGTTGTGGGCGTGCTTCCCTTGCTTGGTTGCGGTGCCTGCCAAGCTGTCATGGGGTTACTTTGGGGAGCCCCTGTCAGAAGTCATGTCTGCCTTTCTGTCATTCCAAATCTGCCTTTGAAGAATTGTTGGTGGCCCAGCCAGCCCGACAGGTGTTTCCTCTGCAGAGCAGAATACACGGCGGTGTTTCAGCTCTTGGGGGAGGGGGCTGCGAGAGTTGTGGGCATGCTTCCCTTAGTTGTCTGGTGTGGCTGGGGTGCCCGCCAAGCTGCCACGGGGTTATTTTGGGTAGACCCTGTTGAAACTCTGGGGATGTCTGCCTTTCTGTCTTTCAGAACCGTCTTAGGAGACTGGGGGGGGGCTGCGAGCATAGGGGCGATGCTTGTCTTGCTTCCACTGTCTGGCTGGGAGGAGGTCTGTGCAGGTAAAGTTTCCCTGTGAGTTTGGTGTCACTGGCTTGTTCCTGAGCTGTTCCATAGACTCCTGTAACTGCAGCTGTCTTTTCCGAAGAGAGCACCTGGGGGACTTTTGGGAGGGTCTGTAACTGAGACCCCAGAAATGTAATCCACCCGCAAATTGGAGAGATTGTAGAGGAGTGGGTGGCAGGGTGAGGTTCCCTATGTGTTTTGTGTGTCCAGCTTGCAGGGGATCCATTCTATACACTTTTAAACCTGTGCCTGACATTTTCCCCAAAAGCATTTTCCTGGCTTAGTCCTGTTGGGTTTGCATTTCCACAGTGGCACTGGTTCTGCTGGGCTCGCAAAAATGCCCCCCATCTTCAGTTTCTACTGCAGAGATTCTTGGGGACTTTGATTCTTTTCTGCTGGTCTTCTATCACCCTTGCTTTTTTACTTCCCCCCTGGAAACAATAGAGACTGGGGACACCTTCTTTGGTGGGCCATAACTCAGATCCCATAAATCCAATCCTCACCAAACTTGGAGGGCAGGTAGAGGATAGTTCGCTGGAGATCTGCTATGTTTGGTGTCTCTAGCTTGCACACTCCTGAACCTGCATCTGTCATTTCCCAGAAAGCACTTTCCTGGAGGCGCCTTCTTTGGGGGGCTGTAACTCAGACCCCGTAAATCCAATCCTCACCAAACTTGGTGGGGAGGTAGAGAAGAATCAGCTGGAGATTGATGCCTCTAAAATGCCAGGAGGGCATTCTACTGCATCACAAACTTCACAAATTTAACTGGTTCCTCTAGCATAAAAAGTTCATAATGCTCCATGGTTCATGAACCGTGCATGCCACGAACTAAACCACATTTTCCCAGTTCATGCCTATCCCTAATCAAGAACTGATTTGCCACAAAGTTGGCCTATTTCTATCAATCAGTATTTTCCAAAGATGCATTTGAATTTCCTCTTGGGCAAAGAAGATTTTTTAAGTGATTTTGTGACACAACAGATAGCTCAGAACTAATCTGAATAGTTACACACATTCCCACAGTTTCACTAGAGCACCATTTCCTATTTAGTGCTTTCTTGAAGAATATTTTATCAACATCTATTTGCCTTGTAATACATTAATAAGAGAGTGAAAAGATGAAACAACTATTACAAGACATAGCTGCACCATTTTGTTACAGTTTGACTGTCTGGTTTGTCTTTAGAAGGGTCCCAATTTATTGTGTTTACAAATGACTGGGCAACTAGATCATAAGAGTCACTACGGATGAAATCAGGGCTATTTTGGGGCAGGAATTCACAGGAACAGAGTTCCGGCTGGCTTCAGAGTTGGCCATGCCCGCTACAGCCAAAACCTCTGTGTGCGTGGCTACAGAGAGAAGGGCTGGAGGCCAACCCCCCCCCGGCAACTCCGAGGCAGGGGGCCCCTGGAAGGATCAGGGAGGCATTTAAATGCCTCTCTGTGCCTTCCCCAGCCTTCCCTTCCCTTCAAGGGGGGGCTTGCCCAAGCAAGCCAAGGGAAGGCATAGGGTGTGGCCTAATATGCTAATGAGTTTCTGCTGTTGGGTGTGGTCTGTTATGCTAATGAGTTCCTGCTGGGCTTTTTCTACAAAAAAAGCCCTGGATGAAATCATCAGTGTGTGTTTTCCCCCCTCTTGGCATATCTAACAAGAGCATACTATGCAGAAACCCTGGTATAGAATTGCAGTCCTGCTTGATTTCTCTGTACCTATGGCTAAGATCCAAAGAACCACACAATTAGTTCCAGAGGTCTGAGGAAGCTGTGCACTTGTGTTGCTTGAACACCACTTGGCAAATTACTTCTGAAGCTGAAGGCATTTTCAGAAGCAGTTTATTAGATGACAGACGGGTCTACTATTCAAAGATGTAAGCATCAACCTGCCGCACTGGGCATGCCCAAGTCCTAGAATACACCAAAATCCCTTTTTGGTTTGCAGGCTTATTTTAGGTTTAGTTGTACCAACAAAGGCTGAAGCAGTGATAGCACTTTTCTTAGCCACAAATGGTGTTTTCAGTTGCTTAATTGTGATGTCGACAATTACAGCCATTATGAAACACCAGTCGCCTACCCTACTGTTAGCAGTTGCCCCCCCCCCACTTCCCTTTAGAGTATATGTCTATCTGCTGATTGAGAATGCACTTTATGCATCCAATGAAGTAGGCTCTGGTCCATGAAAGCTTATACTACAAGGGCACTTCAATCATCAACACTGGATGCCACTGCATTTCCAATGTAAGTATGGAACTGGGATAGTAAGCTGGTAGCCTATGCTCTATCAGTAGAGGAAGGAAATGATGAAAAAGTCTCTAGTCCAAAGAGCTGAAAACACAACAACTGCACTGGAATCCAAAACAACACCACCCACCCTCACCAATTACAGAGCATGCCAACAATGCACCCATGTCAACAATACTGGCTTTCCAGATGTCCTCCCCCCCCAACGCACAGAACACAATAAGGGAAGTACTAACAGCAGCCCAACAGCTTCATGGGTGCCGAGGAGAAATCCTATAATTACCACACTCCTGAGAACTCTGCAGCTGGAAATCTGAATCCTCTTCTGCAATTACTTATCCTTTTACAGGCAGACACAGAAGGAAGAAAGCATGGCCACTCCAAGTGTATCCAGATACATGTACAGTTCACTTGAAAGAAGACACTCCCATGTAAAGACCAGGACCTCTCTTGCACTTGGGTCCATGTGTGGGGGTCCATGAAGGGAAAGGATGCACCTTTTTCCAAGCCAAGGGGGATACAGATACTAGAAAACCATAAAACTGCACTTTCCATAAGCAATTTCCTGTCATCTCCCCAATAGCTTACTGGGGGAAAGGCATAGCTGTGGGAATCCCACCAAGGATGAAGCTGGAAATAAGGCAGAGTTCATGTTTTGGCCAGCATCAAGCCAATCAGGTGCAAAACAGAAAGAGATGATTGCTACCCGCATGCCAAATCCTGTAGACTATTCTTCTAACTACACAACCAACTGGTCACACACACCAATAGATTGGGGGCTGCTATTTGGTATTCATCATCAGACCTGGTGTTACAATATATACCAGGACATGAAAGAGTGCCGATAATACTGACATAGGAGAAGGAAGGGTTCCTGCCTTCCTCTGAGCTGCTTTTTAGAGTACTGGGAAGGGGAGTTACTTCCCCATTTTTGCTGTTCCATATGCACAGACTATTCCAAGGAAAACAGCAAAAACAAGGGACAATTCCCCCCCCCGAGCTGTTTCTATGCATGAACATGAATTGGGGGAGGCAAGATCTCTCCCCCCCTCCCCGTTCTGAGCTTCTTTGGGCTCTCCTTTATTTTAAACGGTCCGCTCCCACAGCTGCTATGTACTACAGGGAACCTGATCCGAACTCTTTAAAGGCATGAATGTGTAGTCTGGCCCTTAACATGCATAAATTCCCCAGTTCAAGTCTTGCATATGGTTAGCTATACCCCTGGAAGGTATAGGTACAGATGAGGTTTTGCACTGTCAGATCTAATCACTGGGGATAGGCCACTCATGCTTATTGGCTTTCTTAAACTCCAATTATTTTGCTTACTACCTTCCCATGCAGATAGCTTCCTACCAAATTTCTGATTACCACTTGCTGCTGCTTTTTGTCCCGGAAACTCTTGTTCTCCATTTCCTTTCCCCACCATGTAGCCTTTACTACACCTGCACTGGTCAGGGGTTTGCGAACCTGGAGGAGCCTGCCTTTTCCACTTGCTAAAGCACACATACTGAAGGAACTTTCATCCCCTCCCACTGTGAGTCCCATGATGAAGATCGCTGAGGTTAGCGATATCAGGTGATGGGCATAGATTCCTATTTACCTAACCCCATTCAAGCAGAGACAGAGCTATGAAACAATCTAAATGTTTATTGAACAATATCAGGAATGGAGTTCTGAAAGCAAGCTGTGAGAATGGGGTTATCAGCTCTCTTAGTCTAGCCAGGCTCATGTGTCTGTGAAAACTGCACGGACAGATCAAAGGATCACAAGTAGATCTGGCCTATCACTGCATCCCCATGAGCCAGTTAACTGTTGGTAAAACAATTGTCTTAAATGGTGCAGAAGCCAGGCTAGAACTAGATCACTGGCAATCCCATAGCACAGCAGCTAGAATATGTTCTTTGGTTACAACAGCAGTTGGTTGGACTCAGCAGGTGGTTGGCACTGCACCATGAATGGGTGCCATCCTGGCCTCTATCCCTGCTGGAAGGCTCCCAGAAAAGAGTCAAAAGAGACAGACAGAAATGTTCAACAGTAGCAACAGACAGCATATGAGATCAAGCACACTCTGCACATGGTGTGAGCTATGGATCTGACACAGTGGCACTACCTGCTCCCCCATTTCCTGTACCACTTCCCTTCACTTTTGAGATTCCCACTCTGCCAGACTCACCTATAGTCACTGGGCCAATACTTACCATTCCCTGTTGAAGCAGTAGTGGTAGCAACAATTAAAAAATAAAAAACAATACTAGAGCAAGGAAATATTTTTTAAAAAATATGGATGGAAATATGGGATTTCCTGGAAAAGGAAGAACTTTATAAATCTCCAGCACATCCTATCTGTGGAGCAGGTGGGAGAAAGAAGGGTGCCTTCCTCCACTGATGGAAGCGCTCTCTCTCTCCCCCCCTCCCCCCTCCCTCTCTCAACAGAGCACCATCCTTACACATAGTTTTTTTTTTCAATTTTGAATTTTTTATTGATAACAGTAGTAAATCCATAACAATGATAACTAAATACACAAGTTGAGTTTTGCAATAGTACATAGATGGTAGCCCAATCCAAACATAGTAAGTAATTAATTTAACAGTCGATAAACATCTGTCTGAGTCAATAGCACAGTCAATATTGTGCTTTAGGAAATTTTTGACTTATTGTAATGTGGTACACCATATTCGTGTAATTGTATCTTCGAATATTGAGGAGTGAGGAGGAAGATAAAAAATTGGAGAAGAGAAAAAGAGGTTCGAGTGTATGACAAAAGGGGAGAAAGCAGAGCGAAATGAGGCATAAGAAGTTGAGGGAATCAACAAAAAATAATGCAACAAAACTCTAAGCCCTAGATCCACTTCAGATACTGGGACCACTCCGGGGAAACAAACTGCTGGTGAGACATGTAATCCATTACAGGGAACCATTTTTCGGTGAAGTTATCCTTCCTGGCGGGATGTGATAGGGCATTCAATTTGCTTGTTACAGCCTCCATTAAATAGTGGTTCCATAACTTTTTAAACCATGTATCCAAATTTGGGGCTCTCAAATCTTTCCATAGCGAAGCTATGGTTGTTTTAGCTGCGTCAAGCATGATCTCGATTGTATCTTTATGTGGTCTGGAACTTAATTCTGCTGGCCATATATTTAAGAAGATAATTTCGGGGGAGAAGGGGACTTGGACCGATGTTATTTTAAGAATCATGTCTAGAATTTCTAGCCAAAATTGTTTCACTTTAGCGCATTGCCACCAACAGTGGGCATAACTGCCTATTTGATGGCACCCTTTCCAGCAAACAATTGTCTTAAATGGTGCAGAAGCCAGGCTAGATCACTGGCAATCCCATAGCACAGCAGCTAGAATATGTTCTTTGGTTACAACAGCAGTTGGTTGGACTCAGCAGGTGGTTGGCACTGCACCATGAATGGGTGCCATCCTGGCCTCTATCCCTGCTGGAAGGCTCCCAGAAAAGAGTCAAAAGAGACAGACAGAAATGTTCAACAGTAGCAACAGACAGCATATGAGATCAAGCACACTCTGCACATGGTGTGAGCTATGGATCTGACACAGTGGCACTACCTGCTCCTCCATTTCCTGTACCACTTCCCTTCACTTTTGAGATTCCCACTCTGCCAGACTCACCTATAGTCACTGGGCCAATACTTACCATTCCCTGTAAGGAGTTGTCCATCTCCAATTTCTGTTTGAGCTTCTCCATAGGATTCTGATCCATTAAGGCAAACAATGTAATGAGTGTTTGGCCTACAGTTTCAATGGTTACTCGGAAATGTGGTTGTGTTTTTTGCTTTCCTCATCTGAATGTGAGATTACTCTAGCATGATACCATACTGACATCATGGTGATGTTGGGCCCTCTGTGTGGGATACACTTCTAGCAACTGTTGAAGGAAGAAAGGTTGTTGAACAAATACACACTACATACACGTGTGGGGAGGAGAAACTGTATATGCAACAGTCAAAGTCTGAGGCAGGGGATCCCCCTCAATTGCTTACCTGTTTGAGTACATTGCCCTTACATTTCCAGTTGAAGGAGTGAAGGGCCTATATTGCTGATTGTGTCCTTAGGGGAAATACCTATAAAAGCAAAGTTAGCAATATACTATACTGACATTTGTTGTCATCACTGGCTATTTGTGCAAAGTGCTGCCTTTTTATATCAAGTACCCTTTCTCGGGAGTTCCCATAACCAAAGTCCCCACTATGTGCATTCAAAGTGCACATTACATGAGACTAGGGAGATGTAACCCCATGCTATGCACTCATCTGAAATACGGGCATCCTGGCTGAAGCTTATATAAGTGCTTAGGAAACTTGTGGTTGGCTGCAGGCTTAGTCTGTATCCTAACTTGTAGACTGGCTGTATGGGCATGACAGGAGGCAGGCAGGCAGGCAGGCAGGCAGGCAGGCAGGCAGGACTTTGTTTTTTACTTCCATTCAGTGGAAGTCTTTATATTTACATCTGTGTTTTCATTGCTGTAATGTTATGCTGGCACCAAGGGCAGGACTGCTCTTCCCCTAGCACTAGGGATGGGCACAAACTGCATTTTTGCAGCTCAGTTCAGTTTGTGGCTGAACCTAGGGTTGCCAAATGTTACTCACCTCTCTGGCGGGGGACTCCTGCGCGGCTCCTGGAGTGCGCGCGCGCCACATGCATGTCACAGGGAAGTGACGTCATGACGCCGGGCACGCTGGGGGCAGGGCCATGACCATACAAGGGAAAACCATAGAGTTTTCCCTTGTATGGCCGTGGCCCCACCCCCAGCGTGCCCGGCATCATAATGTCACTTCCCTGTGATGTGCACGCTGGGGCGGGGTTCCCCCCGGGGCCCGATTCTCCAGCGTCTGGGAACGGGCCTCTGGGGCGGGGGGATTTCCGCCCCCGGGGGGATTTGGCAGCCCTAGCTGAACCACAAACTAAAGCATGAACCCATATGAACCAGGAGGTTAGTTCGTTAATAGACCCAGTTCATATCAGTTCGTGAGCCATTTAAAATTTAAACCTGTGGTTTCTGCTCCCCTTGGCTTTTCGTAGGGAGCAGAAGGCAGGAGTTCCCAAACAGCTGATTGGTGGGACTACCACTAAGCTGTTTGGTTTAAATGACTCTGAGCCATTTAAATCCTGCTTTCTGTTCACCGCAAAAAGACACAGGGAGTAGAAAGCAGGAGTTTCCAAACAGCTGAGTGTCAGGGACTGCCACTCAGTTGCTTGGTTTAAATGGCTCTGAGCCATATAAACCAAGCAGCTGAGAGGCGGTCCCCACCACTCAGCTGTTTGGAAAACTCTGCTTTCTGCTTCCCGTGAAGAACTATTTGGTTCAAATAGTTCCGAGCTGTTGCTCACCTATTTGGAAACCTCTGCTTTTTGTTTGGAAACAGCTATTTTTGATGCTCAGCTGTTTTTTGTGAAGAACCACCACAAACTGCACCAAAATTTGTTATTCATTGCACAAAGTTCTTCAATTTCACAAACATCACTTCACAAACCACAAACCGGCCAAAACTTGTGACAAACTTTAGTTTGTCAGCCGGTTCATACCCAACCCTGCCTAGTGCACCTTGGTGTTACCTATTTCTGGCTTTTATATTGGTGCAGCCATACTGGTGTATTTCTGAGTTACAATAGCATGTGTCTTAGTAGCAACTAAAGGTGTTTGCAGATGGCCTTAGGATTTTGCCCTACCATCTTTCTGATGCCACAAGACTCCCTTACGTTTTTGCTGCAATAGATATAGTTACCCCGCTGGACTTTAGTACCCTGTGCTCTGATTTTGTGTGCACTGATCGCTTGATATAAAGATTCCGAATGACATCACAAAAGAGAAAACCACCATTTAAAGCATCATGGTCACAATGCATGTAGTTACTGAAATGGCAGTTGTTTTTTAAAAGTCTGTGAAAATAAAGTCTCCTCCTGGAATTAGCAGATAATTGACTTGCCCAAACAATCCCAATAGTCTATAAACACTCCACTAAACCAAAAGATGCTGATTTACCAGGACACAAATGATAAAACTGCATTTTTAATCTCAGAAATGTGTCAAATTACGGTTGATCAATGAAACCATTTTTATGAGGTAAGAGTTGAGGGCAGGTTGAACGTTTCCTGCTCTGACTGATTTTGCTGAGAAAGGACAGGAGCTCAGCACCTCTGGAAAACAAGCCAGATATTTCCAATACCTATTTTAAAATGCATAAAGGGGTCAGGATTTCAGAACATGTCCTTTGATCTATTTGAGAGCCATTTACCATAAAAGCAATAACAAATTACAAGTAGTTGGCTAAACTGCCAGAATGTCTCAATGGTTATCTTTGCCATTGTGGCTTTAAGACAATTATAGGCTATGGAATTAAAAACAGAAGGCTACAGAAGCTGTAAATACAGGGAGTCTGTCTTTGCAGATTCTTTAAATATAGCAGCAAAACAAGCAGATAGCGTGGAGCAGAGCTGTAGTAAAAAATACAAGCCGAGTTTCTGCCCTTTATAGAGTATTTAACTATTTGAAGAATAAAGCCCAGCCGCAAGATGGTGAGGCTTTATTAGGTATTTATTAATTGTTTTAGTAAATTTCTATGCCACCTTTCTATTTCTAAGCACAACTTGAAGTGCTAACATAAAATTTTTTTTTTATATAT
>NW_015172019.1:511406-511655 GCF_001447785.1 Gekko japonicus | reverse complement strand
ATATATACACACACACACACACACACACACAATAAGACAAAAACAGCATAAAAACACTTCAGTAACACACTTCAGTAACATTAATCCTGTGGTAAAACAAAAGTTTTATTCAAAGGTCTTCTAAAATAATGTTTATACTTTATACAGGGAGACCAGTAAAGATGGCATCAATTGTATCTCTTGGAAGGAGTCCCACATTAAAGGAAACTACTGAAAATACTATTCCATCTACTATGGCTACCTGGAGGT
>NW_015172019.1:495791-511388 GCF_001447785.1 Gekko japonicus | reverse complement strand
GTAGGGATACCAGGAACCCTACTATAGCTATATATAGTTACTAGGAGAAAGCCCCGTTGCAGAAATGAATGCAATGAGGTCTAGAAAGAGGGCCTGGGTGAGTGCAGTGGGCGGGCAGGAGAAGCAAAGGGGAGGCCTTGAAAGCCCCCCCTGCCTCACCTGCTCCAGCAAGCAGGCCAGGAAGGGGCGGGAGGGGGCTCTGGGAGCCTTCTCCTACTTGTCCATCTGGGCATGCGGGCAGGAGAAGGAAGGGGAGGGTTTGAAATGCCCCTCCCTTCCCAGCTTGCGTGCCTCGGCGAGCGGGCCAGGAAGGGGCAAGAGGGGGCTCTGGGAGCTTTCTCCTGCTTGTCCATCTCGGCGGGCGGGCAGGAGAAGGAAGGGGAGGCTTTGAAAAAAAAAACCCGCTCCCTCCCGGGCCCTTGCGAGCAGGCCAGGAAGGGGCAGGAGGGGGCTCTGGGAGCCTTATGTCAGGACCCACAGTCAAGCAGCAGAGTACACACTTCTTCAAAGGTTATACTTTTTTTTCCAGTACAATGGTAGCATAAGCATAGTCACTGTTTGGAATAGCGAACCCCTAGACTCAGGAAGAGATATAGTAGGTTCAAAAGCACCCCCCCCCTACTATGGGCCAATCGGCCTGACTCCTGTGAGCGGGAACAAGTGCCTGGGGCATTACTACTAGAAGCTGGGAACCGAAACCAGTGTCACGGATGAGTTATGTGAAAACACTACATCTGCAGCCTACAAGGTCAGAGATAAGGAGAGGAGAAGTACAGGGAAAGGAATGCGGCTCAGGCTGGTACACAGGACAGAAAGGGGGTACTGGAGGGGACCCTTAACCTTATGGCAGCATAGCTGACACCTTCACCTGCTTGTCTCCACAGAAGGAGGTCCTGCGGACTATCTGGGGAAGGCCACACGGCCCAGGGGAGTGCGGCGTGGCCGTCTCCCCCGTCCCCAAGGCCAGTTGGTTCCCCTGGGAAGCATTCATCCTCGCCAGTGGCTCCTCACAGATTGTGGGTGAGAGGCTGGCCGGTGGGTCTGTGGGCGGGATGGAGGCGCTGACAGGCCAATGGCTGAGGGAGCGCATTTACTGAGGTGCTGACAGGCTAATGGCTGAGGGAGCGCATTTTATGTGGTCACCCCAAATCGCTTTTATTAATAAGGAAGGATAGCAGGAGGCCTCCCACCAATCCCCTTTGATGTCCACTGGTGCTTCAAGCACCAATAGGAGTTGCATGGGAAGGAAAGGCCTGCTGCACCAGCATCATGCTGGTGTGTCTATGTCACTTCTGGTTTAAGTCTGGAATTCCACAAAAACAAAATGGTAAAACCATAGATGTTTTCCCAAATGCTAGAACAACCCCAGAAACACTCTGACTTACTTCCGGGTGCGTGGGGAGTGATATCAGTGTATCACTGCCAATTTCATTATGCCTCCCCCGGCTATGGCCCTGTTCATACGAGCCCATTTGGGCCGGGAGCGGGACGGAACGGGGGCGGAGCAAACGGGCGCGATCCCACCTCAACATCTGGGGAGCGTGCCGTCTCCGTCCCTGATCCATCCCAAATGCCGATACCGCGCCGTAAAAAAGAACTACCTATCTAGGTGGTTGCATCCATTGGAGCGCCTTGAGCTGGGCTGTGGGATCGGCGGCGCGTCCTTGCGCCGCCGCATCCCGGCCCCCGGCCGTACTGCGCATGCTCGAGCATGCGCAGTTCGGCAGCCTCCCCCTCCCATCGGACTTTTCCTCCCCGGCATCTGATCGTGCCGGGGAGCGATGCGCCGCGGCTCAGGGGATCCGTGGGATCCCGCCGCGGCGTCTCAAGTTTGGAGTGGCTCTGAGTAGCTGCGTTTCAGCCGTCCCGTGTGGCAGGGGCCTTTGTCTGGCAACCCTATCTTCCAGTGAGACTTCCTTCTAAGTAAGCACAATTCTAAGAATACTTTCCTGGAAATAAGCTCTATCAATACACTGGAGTGAGATTCTGAGTAGACCTGCTTAGGATTGTTCAAAGCAGGTCTACTCAGAATCTTACTCAGGTCTATTCAATGGGGCTTACTTCCAAAAAAGTGTTCTTCAGATTGCAGTATTACAGAGGCATCCTAAACAGAGTGACACCCTTTTAGGCCCATTGGTTTGAATATGCATAAGAAAAGTATTTTTTAGCATGCTTAATTTTTCCATTGGACTGAATGTAACTTCATAAAATGGAGAGATATTTGATCAACTGTTGGTTTTTGTATTTTCAGTGGGATGCTTCCAGCTTTTGCTTCACCCTCCCAGAAGGTCAAGTGTGCAACCTGATATTAGTACCATTTTAAATCTGCATTTAAGCATTTTGCTTAGCATTTTGCACATAAGTACACAAGACTAGACCTTAGAATTGTGACCTGAGATATCTTTTTTTTTTCTCCTCCACTTTGGATTGCCAACAGATCTGGATAAAAATGTCCTGCTCCTTTAATAGGGGCTTAATGTGCAGAAATGGGCAACTGAAGGTTTTAATGGCATGGAGGAAAATAATATCACCTGGTAAAGAAGGCTTTCTTAAAGGGAGAGGACATTTTTTTTCTCCAGGCAGCTGGCAATTTTATCCTTATCACTTTTAAAAAAGGGATGATGAGTTCTGGAGAACTTGAAAGCTTGAGCCCTGTTTTGAATCATTTTCATTGGTCCTAGTAAAAGGTATTATATGACTTTTGTTTTGGATTTTAGTTTGAACCAATGCAGTGCTATTATGAGAGTACTTTGCTTGTTAGAAGATTTTTGTAACTGACAAACTGTCATAAGCGCTTCCCATCTTCTAAAATACGTTATTCCCATTTTACAGAAGGAAAATTAAGATAGGGAAAATAGGAACTTGGACAGAAATTGCAGTAAACCCGTACATGATCAGTTGCTTGAATCTCACTCTCTCTGCTCTAATAGCTGGTTTACCTAATATCTCTTATCTGCCCTGGGCAAGTAGCCAATTCAAAATGTGTTACAATTGGCCATCTGGAGAAAGTGGCCATCTGATTGCTCCATCTTGCGAGGCAGATCATATTTAGTATTTGATGAGGTGACTAGGAAACATTACAATCCTCTTGTCATGCTAAAAACCAATCTGGCCATATGATGGATGAGAATGTTTCAGATTTTGGAATATCACGTGGTTGCAGTGGATAAAAATAATTCCTAGGACCAGTCCAAGCTAAATAAAGGAAAACAGGACTCCTATCAACTGCCATATGATAGCATTATTCCAGCACCAGTATCACTGAGCAACTTTTTGCATAAAAAGATCTTTGTTTGTCCCATAACTGATGTTAAGAGTGAGGGAAATGAGGAGCTACCAAGAAGGTGTTCTGTGTGTTAGGTTGTTAGGAATGCGAAGAGCTGAAAATCTTGTACCATTGCCTTTAAAGGGTTCAAATAGACAAGATACTAGGAGAATCATTATTGGATATTTCTAGCATTTTTAAAGTGAAATTGTATCCCTCTGCAACCCTGATTAATATTAGGGTCATGAGGGAGGAGGGAGCTGCGGTGGCTCAAGTGGTTAAGACACTGAACTGCAGGCTGTGAAAGGTCAGTAGTTCAGCAGTTTGAGACCCGGGTGCCGCATGATGGAGTGAGCTCCCATCTGTAGTTCCAGCTCCTGCCAACCTAGCAGTTCGAAAGCAAGAAATTGCAAGTAGATAAATAGGTACCACTTTGGTGGGAAGGTAACAGCGTTCCGTGCTCCTTGGTGTTTAGTCATGCCAGCCACATGACCACGGAAACGTCTTCGGACAGCGCTGGCTCTTCGGCTTTGAAATGGAGATGAGCACCGCAACCCTAGAGTCGGATTCGACTGGCTTTCGAGCAAGGGAACCTTTACCTTTTACATGAGGGAGGATTTAATTCTTCCACCCCAGCATGGTTTTGCCTATTGATATGGTTGCCTGTATGTTGCCATCAGTCTTGGAAGGAAAAAAAAAGATGAGTTCACATTCCCTTCAAGGTATGGGGAGGGCAGTTATGCAGGAAGAATTCAGTGCAGGAATTAGCTGCAGCGCAAATTTATAAACACTGAGATCTTCCAGCCAGTGTTCCCTCTAAGCTGAGTTAGTGTGAGCCAGCTCACAGTTTTTTAGCCTCCAGCTCACAGATTTTTTGTCTTAGCTCAGGGAGGATGGCTCCAGAGCAAACTAATATATGCAGTAGCCAAATCCCTCGCTCACAACTTTTAATGCCAGTAGCTCACAAGGTAGAATTTCTGCTCACAAGACTCCACAGCTTAGAGGGAACATTGCTTCCAGCCCTTCTAGTCTGAATATTTTGCTTTCCTAGAAGTTGAGAGGGGCCAGTTTAAATTGAGGTTGCTAACCTTTTTGCTGATCTTGTGCCAGTACTTTAAACAGTAGCCTGCCATTCAGACACGGCCCGGCTGGTCGGGTTGCCAGCCTCCAGGTGGAAGTTGGAGAGCTCCCAGAATTACAGAACTACAATTGTTCTCCTGACTACAGAATTACAACTGATCTCCAGATTACAGAGATCAGTTCCCCTAGTTAAAATGGCTGCTTTGGAGAGTAGACTCTACGGCATTATACCCTGCAGAGGTTCCTCCCCCAAACCCATACTCCTAAGGTTCCATTCCCAAATCTTCAGGAATTTCCCAAACTGAAGTTTGACAACCCTATTGAAAAGAGCCTACTCAGTAGTGACCCCAAAAGATCCCTAGCTTGCATCTGTATATAGCTTCAGATAACTTGTTAAAATTTCTGTTTCACCCATCTTTTTGCTTTTCATTTGTTTGGCTACATCTTTTTGTTGTTTGTTGTTGTTGCAGATATGTGTGTTGCTGTTTTATATTGATGGGGGGGAGCGACAAGGTTATGTTTTTAATATCTTCTTTGTGGTTGTTGCTTTATATTTTGTGAGGGTTTTTTTTTACAAGAAAACAATTGTTTCTCTTGTATTCTACTTAGAATGTTCCTTATGGACAACTATTGTTATGGTTTTAAAATAAAGTGAACAAGCAAGCAAGGAAATTGCTTGATTTCCATATAGGGTTGCAATTCCCCCAATGGGGGCAGGGGGTTACCCACTTTCAGGGGGGCCAATCTGCCACTGCCCAGCCAGCTGGTGGGGGAGCCCTGCCCCAAAGAGCCCTGTCAGGACCAATGTGCCTGGTGCCTTGATGTCACCTGGAGGTGATGTCACCGCGCAGGACACATTGCGCAGGGCCCCTCTCTTTCTTATCCCCTCTTCTTCTTGTCAATATCTCCATCTCTCTTCCACCCCCCCCACTTACCTCACCTTTCTTGCCCCTTGACCTCTTCCCATCCTCTTCTCCTTACTGAAACTCACAGAGGGGGGAATCTCATACTCCCCCCTCCCAAGCCCAGCACAGCTCCAGCCCTCGGCAGCCACTTCTGGGCCTGGCTGTGGCAGCTACGGTGTCTGGGAGCTGTTCTGTACCCAGAGCAGCTCCCAGACACTGCAACTGTGGTCGGGTCCAGAGTACTCTTAGATACCAATGTTGCTGCAGCCAGGCCTGGAACAGCTCCTGGATACCCTCGTCGCCAGCTTTGCAGAAGGAAGGTAAGTACATTCTCTGTAGTTGCACTGAGAACAATCTTTTATGGTGAGGGAAACCCCAATGTAAATTTAAGTTTTCAGATTTTTCTGCAAACTTTGGAGTTCCCCAAGTTTGCAGGGAAACCTGTTTTGTGTCAGTGTGACCCCAATCCATGAATTTAGATATCCATAGATGGGGACCACACTTTACTATTAGATGTATAGATTAAACATTGATTTCTCTCACTGAGACAAATGTTTCAGTTATTCTCTGTGTACCTACAGAAGTCATATCTTTATGGCAACATCTTAAGATCCAGGAAGAAACTGTATATACCTCAAAAATGAGAAGTAGTCCAAGGTTCTGTCATTTCATTATTAGTGTTGCACAGACACAGACTGCCTCCATAAACAAATAGAGGACTCAGGCCCAATATACACATGCAACAGAACAGAAGAGTGCTCAGAGAGTGAGGATGGGCTGCAGCAGATCTTACTACAGCAGGGAGATTGCAGCATCTTTAAAAACTCTAGGGATGCTCAGACACCTGCTGGTTTGGCTCATGTCCTGTTTGCCAGTCATGAACAGAAAGCTGAGCTTTTGACAGCCGCTTCATCTGTTTGTTGACATGTTTCTGCCTGTTTGTTGCTTGCGTCAATATATTCCTTCCTCACAGTACAGTACAGTGCAATCAGATTTTCACACAGACATGTTCTCACACAGTCATATGGAATGCTGTTTTCCTCATCAGTCACAAATAATGTATGTCAGTCATATAAATAAATACTGGTTTATTCCCCCACACCCACCAAATCCTACTATTTGTTTTTCATCTAAGTAGTCCTTTGTAACATGAATGACTGACAGTCTTTGGATTGGCATCATTTTTTGTGCATGCACAGTTTTTGCACATGCACAATTTCACAAATACTTGATGCATACCTATTTGGCAGGAATCTGAGCCATTTGATAACTAAACTGAAGATACATGGTGGTCGGCTCATGTCTGATCACAGTAAATTTGACTGTCTGCAGCATCCCTACAAATGCCTGCATATAGAAACCAGCATAGAAGACTCAGCGATGGATTATGTTTTCTTGATCTGCAGGCTGTTTTGTTTTTGTTTTTATCCAGGAGCGTTTTTAAACATGTGAAAGTGCTCAAATTTAGTATGCTTCACCCATAATCTGAGGGGGTATCATCTTTTCTATCTTCTCAGCATTCTACCACCTTACTGCCACTTTATTCTGCTGCATGCGTAGACCCAGAAAAAGGAGAATCAAAATCAAAATTAGCATGGTACTAATTCAAAGCACTGACCACAGTTCTTTTTTAATTTGCTAAGTGACAACGTAGGCTCTCACTGAAACTATTTTAAAATGTTTTCTTAATTAGGATTAAGTTCTGTTTCTCTGTGTCAAATTTTGTCTTTTACAAACAGGACCTGAAATGTGGATTCAGCCTTTTTGTTATTGAAACTCCGAACCTACAATCAGTTGCCATGTAATTAACTGTATTTTTTCTGTCTGGTGAATGTATTAATTATCTTCAATATAACATAATGGTCTCCCTTCTCTGGAGCACAGACAGAAGCCTTGGAAGACGTTTTGTTTCATTTGATCCTTTCTGAGTCTCTCCAGTAACTGAAAACTAGTACTTTGAAAGAGCAACCTCTGCAAGTAGTTATGAAGGCCAGATAATGCTATAAACAAGAAAACCCACCTCAGTGTCATTCACTGACGAAATTTACCTTAAAGGTTTATCTCTTTGCATATCGCATAGATGGAATTTTTCAGCAATGTAACAAAGTGCAATTTGAAACCATGTCCACCCAAAGAAGTGTCTTGCAGCTCTGATCTCATGCTTAAAACCAGTAGAAGGGGGTGGGGTGGAATCTGCTTTAAAGATAATGGCGCCTTTGGAATGTTAATAGTACAAAACTTTCAAAAGGTGAAATTATTTCATAGCCAAGCCAGCAAGAAAACCAGGCTGGGCTTAGGCCATTTTGCACCTTTGTGCTAGAGAATGACTGGGTTTAAATTACAGCAGCTTCCCTCGTTGTTTTTCAATCCCTTAATCCTTAAGGAGCAGAGGTTTCAGTTCAAGACAACTTCACACAGAACATTAAAAAAGGCTCTGTGAGCCTCCCTCAAGAATGATGATCATTTTTTTCTAACTGTAATCTTTCACTTGCATCCAATTGCAATTCTTTTTTTAAAAAAAGGACTGAAGAAAACCAGTGTCAAATAATTAATGCATTTTCAATGAAGGTTTCTTCCCCATTCTCTTTTAATATATGTACATGAAAAGCAGTAAATGAGCCACTTACAGGCAGTTGTACCTGTGGTTTTCATCACTGTTTTACTGGTATTCCCTCACATTAGTGAGCCTTTGTGAAAGACCCGATCTGAGATGGAAAGGGAAGCTGGCCTCGGAGGTTGGTTGTACATCTGGTAGCCAACACTATTACTTAAACTAGCTACGTCAGCTTTTCAAAAAGCTGCCTAGGTCGACTCAGGGCAATTACGTCCTGATCTAAGACACATATGCTTGTTAATTATTTCCATGTGTTCTTCAAGCACTGTATTTTTCTTATCTATAATTAATATTTTCTAATAGGGCTGAAGCTACAAAAAGTTAAAGACCTCATGATTTCCTTAACGCTGAATTCTCGTGGTAACCATTTCAAAAAGTATGCATGCATGCTGGGGTTTTTTTAAGCAGAATTTTTAGTTTGGGTCTCAACTATAATTTAAATTATAATTTCCAGGTGTTATGTATATGTTTCTTTACATCAAAGGGAATGGGAATGTAATGACTTATTTAGGTCTGTTCCCTCAGGACTTAAACAGTGTATGGCAGAAGTGATCATAATTGATTTTCAGAATCATTCTGGAAACAGTTATGGAAACCTCTAGTTAAACTGGTATGTTGCTTTCTGGAGTGGCTGGTGTATGTTGCCTTCTGTGAACCTTTATCATGCACTTTCAAAATTTCAGGAAACAGTGCATAAATAAGTATGCTCGTAAAGCATTCTGATTAACCTGAAACTCTGCAAGCAGATGTGTCTAGTATGAAGCTATCGTATCAAACAATTACAAAAAATCACTCCCAAAAAGAGATACACAAGGTACTTTACAGAGAAGTCAGTGTGACAGCAGCCCCCTTTATGGAAAAGAAGACATGTTAACTGATTATTTTATAAGTGTTTCTGCAGAATTAGAGAGCTTCCTAATTTTCAGTAAACATTTGTACTCTCCATAAGCTTGGGCTAAGTAGCCCTGACAATCTAGAATGACAGGACTCACTTCATTCCCTTCCATTTTATCCTAGCTAAAATAAAATTGCATTTTTCTTGTTGTTGTTCAGAGAACACAGTATTTATGCAGGGTCTGAGATATCATTTTCTTTTCTTAAAAATATTATTTGGAGGGGGGGTGGATGTTCTTTAAGCATTGCTTGACCTTAATCAATGTCTTCAAACAAGCTTAATGTGACATACCCCTGAAACAAAAACAGGAACGCCTCTCAGGTCCAGCTTTGGAATGAAAAAGGCTGCGATTATTAGTCCTCTGTGTGATCTTTTCAGATTGTACTGATGAGATGAAGTTTAATCTCCTTTCTCTCCTCTCCAGCGCCACAAACCACAGGCAGTTTAAGGCAGCCTGGAAATCTCTCACATCTGGAAGAGCCATAATTCATGGGATTTCACTTGACAGCCATGACAGGCAGCAGGGCAGCCAGAAACAACTGTCTCTTATGTTGTGCTATTTGCAAAAAGTCAGAAGAGGAGGAGCAGGCATAGGACCACATCCTTCTTTAGCATATGTTAGAGGAGGAAACGCTTTTATTTTCTGCCAGATGCTTCATGAATAGGTCCTAAATATTACATAGACAGTAGCTATCACTTCCAAACAAAATTCCTTGGTGTCTGCTAAGCTGCAAAACATATGAAGGCCTATTGTCTGGCAAAGGGTCATGGTTAAATTTGCACAGATTATACATACATACACACACACACACACACACGTATTTCAGATTCTGCGTTTTGATTTATAGGCTTTTGCACACCCTGCTGTGCATGAATATGATACCATCTTCTAAGAAGGATTATTTCATGAAATGTATATGGGATTTAGCTACAGTAACTTTTACTGGGCAGCTTGGAATGGCCAGCAAAGTAGTAGAATTTACGGCAGCACAGCTTGTGCTGTCAGGCTCATGGCTGGTGTTTATGATTTCGGCAGAAGCAGAAATAAACAACTTCTCCTTAATGGTTCTCTTTTACGTAGGCCGCAGTAGCTCTATCTGGTCTCACAACAGTAGCTGGCGCAATGATCTGTCCCGCTGCAAGTGGAACCAATGCCTGGCACATTTGCATTTCTGTTCCTTCAGATTGCCTGCTGAAATAGCCAGAAATGGATAAATCAGCAGCAAATGCTTGAATAAGTAGCATTCCATCTGACTGCTTTAGTGGGCTATAAATACGTTTTGGACAAATAGGGGCAGAGTTTGGAAAATAGAGACAGAGAATGTTAATAGGCTGACCATTCTCGCTTTTTCTTTCCTTTCCTTGCAGCACAGCCTTTAAATACTTGTGGGGGAGTACACTGAAAAATGTATCATACAGACGCATGTTCAAATAATGTTTGCAGGTATAACAAAAGTACAACAAAAGCATGCAAGACATGCAATGTTGCATTCCACGGCAGATTCTCTCCTACTCATGAACCATAAATTAAAAGAGAGAGAGAGAGAGAGAGAGAGAGAGAGAGAGAGAGAGAGAGAGAGAGCGAGAGCAGTCAAGTGTAATAACATGAGAAGGCCTATTAGATGCAGGCCAGTAATGTTGTGTTTACTGGGACAAACTGTTTCAGAGACACACACTTTCTGTAGCCTGGAAAAATAGATGCTAGAGATGGAAGAAGTCCTGTTAATCTGTTCATTAAAATGAAATTAAATAATCGTTTACAAAGTTGGGACTGAAGCTCAAGCTACATGTTATGTCAGAATGTGGCCATGGTGCTGGGGTAATTGAATGGATGTTTCCCTGCATTTTAAAAAGTACAAATGGCCCATCCCCTGCAATACCATTATCTCAGTAGGGGAAAAATACAAACACAATATAGGTGTCTGCTGCATTACCAAGAATATTGTGTGGGGGAAAGGAGTTGTCCCCCCCCCACTGTTGTGCTCTGAGTGCAAACTGAGCCCCCCCCTTCCCGCCTTTTTTAGTTTTAAAAATACTTCATGGTGCTCCATTAACAGTTCTCCCACACACTTCATTGTGTGATCCTGATGCTTTGTGGAAAAGTTTGTAACCAACCTAGATAATACAAAACACACCATTAAAATAGCCCAGTTGTCAAAACACTGGATCCCAGTGGATCCCAGGCAAGGATGCCTCTCACAAAATGTCCTTTATTATCTGAAAAGTAGCCTGAATGTCAGTCCAGTCCTCCAACCATGCCACATCCCAAGCGTCTTTTGAAATTCATGAGTCTTTAAAAGGCAATTTGTGGTATAGGATGTGATAGCAGCTTTGCAAACTGACAATTAAAATAATGGCCTAACTTGATATTCTGCTGTTGGGTCAGTTGCAACAAAATCAAGTGGCAAGCTTGGGTTTCCCCCCTCCTTCAGTCCCTTTTAGTGGTACATTTTATCTTAATAGGCAGCTTTTAGGCTGTCTCCCAGGAAATGGGGGGGGGGGGCGGGGCGGAAATACTGCTGGATTCCACCCTCCTTGTTCTGCTCCTATGCCCCACTCAGAATTTTTGATCTCAAGAATTAGAAAACCTGTGCGGTAAAGTTGGAGTGACTGTTTGGAAAAGGGATTTATTTATTTACAACCATTTATTTTGCCTTTCTGCCCAGTCAGGGCCACCAAAAAGACTGGGGGGGGGGGCGCTTTGTGCTCAAAATGGCCTGTGTGCACTTGTAAAGGTGTTGAGTAGATTGTTGCTGGGCCTGTCAATATATATCACATGTTTGGGATTGGGTGGGGCTTCTATTTTTTTGTGTCTTAAGGCAATTTCTGTGGTGACAGAGCCCTATCAGCATTCTATATGTGGCTAAATACGCATGGAAGTAAGAACAGAACATTTGATAGGCTATTCTTGGTAATCTTCTAATGATCCAATTATAAATGCTCCAAAATTCCCTTGGAATATAATTGTTGAAGTAAAACTTTTTTTTCTTTTAAAAGAGCAACTGTTTTTTAAAGTTCAAAAGAATGCTGAGAGCCACTCTGTGTGTGTGTGTGTGTGTGTGTGTGTATGTGTGTGTGTGTGTATGTGTGTGTGTGTGTGTGTGTGTGTATATATATATATTATATAGTGTGTGTGTGTGTGTATATATATATATATTGTGTGTGTGTGTATATATAAATAAATAAATAAATAAAAATCAGGCAGAAAATGCATTTTTTTAAAAAAGAAAGAAATGAGACAACTGCCCAATACCAAAGAAAAACAATCCTGTTGCCAAACAACACATTGTTAACTTAAAATGTGTTCCATGTGGAAATAGGAAGACTGCTCTGATGGAATAGCTAGGGATCTCAAGTCCTCTGGCTGCATGCCTGTCAACTACACATTTTGGCTTCCAGTTTTATAGCTAGAATTGGAAATATTTATTTTCCTTTAAAAAAGAAAAGCCTGGTTCTTTCCTCCTAGTGATGCAGTGAATTCCCTAGTAAATATGCACATTCAGGCTCCTGGGCTGGAAATAAGAAGAGTTGCTCCATCCCTATAACTAAGCCTGAGGGCGGTTGCTTACAAGAAGGAAAGGACAGATTGGGTGGGCCTCAAAGAACAAGGATTGCTATCATCGAACATCTCATTAGACCCAGGGTTTGTCCCAGGATTTTGAGTCAGTGAGAGTTTAGAATGAAGCCTGTATTAATCTAACAGTCAGTTGGGCTATGCAGACAGTGAAGACTCTGGGCTTGGGCTAGTTGATCTGTCAGGGGGATTATTTTTTAGGTTACCTCTGACTATTGGGAGTTAGCATCCCTGCACTGTTCATTACTATGAATTGGGGATCTGTTTAACTGTTTGGATTTTGCTGTTTGGTTAATTAGCTGTTTTATTCTTCTGGCACAACTTTTGTCAGGAGGAGCAGTGTGAATGTGGACAATACCAGCTGTAAGGGGGGTACAGGAAGGGGGGCACAGCTGACATGGAGGATAGCAGGACACTCACAAACCAGAGTGGACTACGAATGGGACTGCTGACTATGATAGCGAAAATATCAACAGGACTGGAAGCAGTTTTAGTGGGGACCTACATCGCACCTGACTCTACCAGCAAAGAGAACAGGTAATTTATCAAGTGAAGTTTCAGCATGAGATTAATCGTGCCAGAGAGGAATCTTGGCTAGTTGTCCATGCCACTTTCCCTTTGCAACTCAACAGGGCAGGTTATGACAATCTCTTCCATCCTGGTCTTGGAAGCCAGCACATTAGTGCCATCATCTTTGTTTACTAAAGCTGTGATTTTTAATCCCAACGGTTGGCGTCTACCTCTCTATTTCTTTCCCAGTGCCACAGTGCATATCTTGGAAACAAAACACAGATTGAGACTTTCAGGAGATGAGTTTTAAATTGTGCTGAGTTTTTAAAAAAGCATTTGGTATACTCGTTACTAGAAAAGACATTACGACTTTTCTTATTTATTTTTTTTTAAAGCTAGGGGAAATCCTTCCTCAGTTCAGCCATTTTGATAAATGTTATATTGTTCCTAAATTAAGAAATTCATATTTTTTTATAAACAGCTTTGGAGCCAACACTACTGAAATAATAATTTTTACAGTGCTTCTTTTTTGTGACTTGCAGATATAAGTGCACAAAGACACACATGAAACATCTAAACACACACCTGGCTAAGACCTTAAACAGAGGCCACTGTCCCATGGCACTCTCTAAGAGATTCTCCCAGCTTCCTTTGTTATTCACATTAAACTTACATCCATCATCCTATTTTGGTACATATTTTCCAGAGCATGACGCTTGGTAATTAAGAACACAGAAGGTTCTATTCATTGTGGGTTTTTTTCCACATTCTTTTGATAGAGTGAGAGCGAAGAGGCTGAATTTTGATTACTGTACTGCATCTCAAAGTACACTGTGATGGAAACATTCGCTTTGATTTTTTTAGTTTTAAAAAAGTGTTCTAACATTTAGCAAATCTTTTGGAACTTAAACAGCCAAAGTTTCAGATAACAGTCAGGCAATGTTGTTTACTACAAAGATGATTGTAGAAGGGTTTCCCCCCATCCTCTCTTCTTCGCAAGAATACCTACGTTTTATTTATGATTTTGGATTTTATTTCACAGCATTCCAGTTTAGTTTAGCATGATGTATTTAATAACCATGTCTACTGTCTTAATTACCCTATAAAGCAGAGTTCCATTGCCATCTGACCCTCTGCAGCATTCCAGAGAAACTGCAAGCCCATGATAATTACCAACTGCCTGTGAGAAAATTAAACAAAAAAGGCCTAACTTTTTAAACCACCATTTTAAACGACCTATTACTTCTCAGGAATAAATCATTGATGAAATAGCCTCCTTACCAGGAAAATAGCTATTCCATACCAAAGAATTTCCCCTTGCATGATCATGTAGAGAATATTAAGTATTCCTCAGCTCAAAAGGTTAGGTTTTATGTCTGTCCAATGCCTCTTAATGACACATTTTTCTGCAATTTTACTGTAATCAAAGCCTTTTTCCTATACAGCTTGTAGGCTATATCTATTTTGTTAGTCTTAAAATTTTTACTGGCTATAGAATATCAAATCTATTTAAACATGTACAAAGAAAAAATATATTTGTAAAAGTAGAAACCTTTCATCATTAACTGTATTTCTGTTTAACGGAGATTGCTTTCCTTTGACCAGCTTTCTCATTTGCTCTTTTTCTTTATGTATATGTATTGTTAGTAAAAGCTCAGAATACTTACTCCCATAGTATTAATTGCTAAAAATCCTGATCAGTTTGAAAAATCTAAATCACAGCTTGATTGATTAGACCATTGTGCCATTGTTGTATAACTGAGCATTAGTAGCCTGACCAATGGAAATAAAGAGTAGAAATAAAGAGATGTGGTTTAGAGGTGGTAGAACAGACTACTTCAGGTTTCAAGTGGTAGATCACCTTTTTGAACATTCTTCCAAGTTAGGTAAAAATACATTAAAATGAGACCCATGGTTCTTTGAGTTCCCTTTTTGATATACATGTGGTTGTAGCATATAATCAAATCCAGTGCTGGTTTGTGCTATTATCAGGAGCTGCTGGGTTTTTAGATGAGGAGCTGAGCTTCCCCATGTGGTGTGCCCCTACAGGTGCAACTGTGTCTGTTCTTAAGGGCTGTAAGGAGCTCTGAACCTCAAAGAGGTTTCACTCATGCACTCATCCTATTGGCTTCTTGCAGCAGAATATACTATAAAAGCACCAAGAAAGGCTGGCGAATGTGTGTATGGTGTATACTGCCTGATTTCTGCTCTTTGACTATCCTCATTTAACCTTGGTTTCAGGGGGTAGCTGTGTTGGTCTGCAGTAGAACCGCTAGATTCAAGTTCAGTAACACCTTGGAGACCAACAAGATTTTGGGGGTGTAATCTTTTGAGGGAAGGGACAAAGGGAGCTTTGACTCTCGAAAGCTTATACCCTGAAAATTTTGTTGGTCTTCAAAGTGCTTTTGGTGTAGTCTCTGTGTTTCTAGTATTGATCTCTGCATTTCCTTGTGACTCTTGTTTCCTGCTTGATGATTCATTAGGTCTTGGGTTCTGCTCTCCCCTTGGCTCCTGGTTCCCCGTCCCTGGCATCAGTTGGCTGCTGCCCATGACTCTGGCCCTGACAGTCATAGCAACAGGTGAGCTCCTGCATCCTTGTCTCTTTCCACCTCTCTTGTTTGGGAAACAAACAGCTTTCAGCCAGTAGCCTGGAACTGCTAGAAGTTGTACTGTTTCCTTCAGACATTTGGCTGTAGTGCATTGTTCCAAGAGCAGAAGAGGGAGGTAGTGGCAGTGGGACAGCCAGTAAACCAG
>NW_015172019.1:480630-495752 GCF_001447785.1 Gekko japonicus | reverse complement strand
TTGCCTGCATCACTGCTACTCCCTCCTCCTCCTGCTGGGAAAGAAGACACCCTACTGCTGAGTGACTGAGATGGAAGCACTATTTCTCAGGCAACTGACTATGGGCACCCCCAATGAGAGGGGGGAGAGGAGAAGGTGGCAGAGATGAAGTATCCAGCAAGTGGCTGGAACAATAGAAGACCACCATTAGATTTGTTGTTGTACTACAACTGGCAGTTATTAACAAGAAAGCTCCAAGTCTGTTCACAACACAGATGTGAAAATAAAGTTGGATGACATGTACCATTTATGGAGAAAAATCAGTGTGAGGAAACAGCAGCTGAGTTACAAACAAGCAACACATGGAGGTTTGATTGACATAAGAAGTGAAATTAAAATGGATATCTTTGGATTGAAACAGCAGAGATGAGAAATTCAAAATCAGCCCTAAAGCTAAATTTTTAAAGGTTATATTGTGGAGATATTGTTCCAGCCTCAGAAACATGCAATTCCAACAGGGACAAAAATAATCGCTCAGCCTTGAGAAGGAGGTACAGTATAGTCCCTTTGTTATCCCAAAAAAGTCATGGTTAGGAACATCTTCTAACTACAGAAAAGGTGGTTGTGCAGCCCTAGGTTTAGCTATTACCCTGTGAGGCAAGCTATCCCATATTTCAACAAGCCATTCCTTCAGTTCATGTAACTAGTTGCTCTGCCCACAGCCAATAGATACAGTGAAGGCTCACAATGGGTGCGTAAAAAAAGGTTGGCCCCATGACCTCAAGTTGCCAGTCTTCAGGTGGGACCTGGAGATCTCTGGGTACTACAGCTGATCTTCAGACAACAGAGATCTGTCCCTTCGGAGAAAATGGCTGCTTTGGAGGGTGGACTCTATGGCATTCTATCTGGCTGAGGTCTCTCCCCTCCCCAACCCCTGCTCTCCCCAAACTCCTCCCCAAAATCTCCAGGAATTTCTCAACTTGGACCTGACAGCTATAGAGCTCAAGCAGTGCATCTGACCATGGGCCTGCCGAGCTGCTTCAGAGCCTTGGACACATGGAAACTGCCTTATATTCTCCAGGGTCTCAGGCAGAGATCTTTCACACCACCCACTTACCTAATCCCTCACAAGCCCTTCTCTCTGTGTCCCTGCCTGCAGAGGTGAGGCAGGGGTGACTAGGGACAAGGCTTTTTCTATAGTGGCACCACACCTCTGGAATGTCCTTCACTTTGAGGCTACCAGGTACCTGCAGCAGTATATAGATGTTTGGACTTAAATTCAAGGATATTTATATAAACAAAAAAAATTATCTGTGTGCTTGTTCTATTTATGAAGGAAGTCTGATGCTTTTGAGATAGGCTGTGACTTATTGTGGGTTTGAGTTTGTTACCACCCACTTTTGGATAATTGTTCCTTATTATGTTTGTGATTCTACAGTAATATATATATGGGTTTGGCGTTATTATTGACTTTGCTTTCCATATAATTATATGCTTTGATTACAGATTTGTTTGTGACCTCTCTACTCTCTTTTAAGCACCAGGTCAAAGCATTTGTTTTTACCCTGGTTTTTAACTAAGAGGTTTGATCTTTAATTTTTAATAGTTTTGTTAGTTTTAATGACTTTATGCTTTTAATGATTTTATAATGTTTTACTTTGTGAATCATGCCGAGAAAGGTCTCTGGAGAGGCAGCATATAAATGTTCTAAATAAAAAAAAATACCAGGAGATGCCGGGGACTGAGCCTGGAAACTTCTGCATGCAAAGCATACTGAATCACAGCTTTGGCATCCTTTATAGCAGCCTATTCCCAAGGTCGGGCAGCTTCTTCAGACTCATTCCTTTAGAACTTGCTTGGGGTTTTCTAGACCCAGTGAAGATCTATGAACATTTTTGGCATAATACAGAAAACATTGCCAAATAAAAACAAAAAAATCTTGTGCTTTTCTCTTTTGGTAAGCCCCAAAGTGGCTGAGTAGTTTTGGCTTGGCTCTAACTTATGTATACATTCTGGGCAATGCCAACTGAGGTCTATTGTTATCATTATTTATTTAATTATTTATTGTTCAGCTTCATAGAAAATGGATGCATTCATATAAAATCACTGTTAGTCCATCCAAAGTGCTGTTTATGTCAAAATATTTTCTGGTATTTTCATGGACAGCAGCATATTGTTTCATGGATAATACTGAAGAACAACTTTTGAAATGCAAACCAGAGTATGTGCTACACTTGGAAGGGACTGACTTGAGTTGAAGAGTTCCTCTGTTGTCAACAGAAGTCACTAGAAGTTTTAATGAACAAAGAGTTTATGAAGGAGCCAAGCCACAGCTAAATTTAAAGAGGGAAAGAAAACGAGCTTGGAAAACAATTCTGTGTTCAATCAAAAACCATACAACCTCTACTCCACCCATAAGTGGCTCAAAATAAGTCTTGTGACACATCTCTGTATGGGTAAAGGCCCCAACCACAACCAATTAAACCTGTAAACTAAACCAAAGGTTAAATGAGTAGCAGACAACCAAGGCTCTGTGGTGTATAGATCTAAAGCAAGTCCTTTAAAGACTTGCACACATTTGGATTTGTTTCAACTGTAACACCATTGGTACTGTTCATTGTGACATATACTGCCTAATCACCCTATCCCTGTGACCTAGCAGTGGTGTCCATGCCATACTCAGAACAGCTGGAGTGGCAAAAAAAGGTCAAATGGTAACGGCACTGTGCTTTATGAGGTAGTTAAGAAGGCCATTATAGGCATTAAAATATAACCTAATATGGAACTCTGTGAAACAGAATCCTAAATTGTAAAATTAGGATATTCCATCCCCAGCAGGCATGACTACCAATGTGAGAACAGTAAGCCTGCTCTTCAGTTTGAATGGTCGACTGACTCTAGAGAACTGTTTGGAACATGGTCCCAAACATCTTTCTTTTTCTGAGGGTTCGCATTCATTTCTGGGAAATGCCCCCATAGTCGGGTTGCAAGCTCTGAATTGGGAAATACCTGGAGATTTGGTAGGTGGAGCCTGGGGTGGGCAGGATTTGGGGAGGTGAGAGACCTCAGCAGGATACTTTACCATAGAGTCCACCCTCCAGCTATTTTCTCCAGGGGAACTGATCTCTATGGTCTGGAGATCAGCTGTAATAGGGGGAGATCTCCAGGCTCCTACCTGGAGGTTAGCAAACCCACCCCATAGTCTCCCTCCCCCCCTTCTCCCCCTCTGTCTCTTCTCCCAGGGGCCATCACCTCACATTTGTTCTTTCTTCTTGTTACATGGACTGTAGCACCTTGTCATACTACAGCAGCATAAACAACAACCATGGGGGGGGGGGAACTATAGCTTTCCAGTGCACCTAGAGGCCTAGTGTTTGGGGGCACATATCTGAGGTCTTCAATTGACAGGCCCAGTCTGAAAAAAACTGCATAGTGATACTCACAAAAAATAAAAGCCAAACTCTGTCAGAGCCTGAGGAGCCATAATCACTGCAGGACCAGCCTTTATTACCCATTACTACCACTACTACTGTCAATAAACACGAGGGAAGAAGGAAAAGTTGGGAAATGTTTCTTCCATTTTAGGCCAAACTACTGCATTTATTCTCAAAGTGGTAATTCCTACACAGTAGCCCTGCTCACAACTTACAGTGAACACACGTACAAGCCATGTATGGTGTACACTTGATTGTTTAAAATGTGTGTGTTGAGCATTTTTCATGTTAATTTCAATGTAGAGATGAAAACATTTTCCAGGTAATGGTGCCTACTTTCCATTGCAAAGTAAACACTTGTTGGCTCTTGCTTACAAAATAGATGTATGCATATAACATGAAGAATACAGGCCTAGCGACTAGCAGTTTCATGTAGCAAGGTTCTGAAAGGTAGTGTGGTGGAGTGGTTCAACCATAATTGGAAAGGTCTTGGTTCAAATCCCTAATCAGCTATTACTTTCTAACTTACCTTGCTATGAGGTTAAAAAGAGAAGTGATATCTGATTCCTTGTAAGGGTGAAATAGGGTTGCCAAGTCCCATTTTCACCCCCAGCGGGGGACTTTGGGGGGCACTCCTGGAGGGGGAGGGGCATCCCCGATGTGATGACGTCACATTGAGGATGTCCCCCTGCCCGCCTGATCTTCCAGTGGTGCCAGCTGCCTGCACTTAAAGGGGCCACTTTAAATGCAAGGAACTGGCGTTTCCCGCACACCCGATGTCCACAAAGACTGGGTGCATGTGGGGTGGGGAATGCCGGCTCCCTGCACTTTAAGTGCACAGAGCCGGCGTTTCCCCCCTGTGTGCCTGATCTCCACAGAGATTGGGTGCATGGCCCGCAGCCACCTCTCTCCCTCCTCTCAAGAGAGAAGGGAGAGGGGTGGCTGGGGGTGTTGGGGCTTGGGGATGGGGCTTCCCCCGATGGCCAGCTTGCCAGCAGTGGGTAGAAGCCCCCCAAAAGTGGGGGACCCCTGCAAAACCAGGGGGTTTGGCAACCCTAGGGTGAAATCACTTCTTTGAAGTACCAACATGAAAAGGGTAGTTGTAGAAGATGGGAGGTGGTATAAAACACATGGTAAAGATGCCACCTATGAAACATTTTATAGACATTTTCCTTATATGGAATTGATTTTAAGTATTTTGCAGATTTCCACGTCTTGGACCAAGTGTCTATATCAATAGTATGTCCTATATCCTGCATCCATATAATCATAGAGCTTTTCACAGTTTCATCATGTACATAATCAACAAGAAGAAGGTTATATATCTTCTGTATTAGCTTATCAATTGTAGACAACCAAAATTTGTCTAGGTCAGATTTCCCTCTATAAAAACCCCTAGTTTTGACTTTAGGTTAACTCGCTTTCAACTGCATAGTCTCCCCCCATGTCAAATTAATATTTTGTTTCACAAGATTGTTGTGTGAGATCAAATTGTCATCTCCATCTAATAGGATGTCGTAGCTTATCAATTTTGAGTGTGTCATAAGAGAGGGTTTGATAAAAACTTCTAACGGTGATCTCCATCTCGGAGTTTGGTTATAAAACCGCTCCTTAACTTCTGTCCAAATCTTATTTAATGCTCCCCTTATGGTATGCTGTTTAAAGTTAAAATCTATTTTTTCTTTTCCATACCATAGGTATGCATGCCATCCCATAGTGAAGTCATGACCCTCAAGAGTTAGGAGTCTTTTATTTTTTAACATTGCCCAATCCTTAATCCATCCCATTACTGCTGCCGAGTAATATAGTTTCCAATTTGGAAGTCCAAAACCCCTTCTTTCTTTTTTATCCTATAATATGTTCCCCTAATGCATGCAGTTTTGTTTGACCATACAAATTGTCTACAGGTTACATCTAGATCTTTAATAAATAATTTAACATTTCTCAGAACTGGTATGTTTTGAGCCAAAAAAAGAAACCTAGGCAAGATGTTCATTTTAAGCAGTGCTATTTCCCGCATAAATGATAACTTCAACAGCCACCATTTTGATAGATCTTTTTTTATGTCTTGGAGTAGTTTAGTGTAATTATCTTCTATTAATGTATTATTTCTTTTAGAAATTATCACTCCAAGATATTTTACTTTTTTAACAATGGTCATAGAAGATAGGTTTTTAATCCTCTCTATTTGTTTTACTGAACAGTTCTTTGTTATAATATTTGTTTTGTTATAATTAATTTTAAGACCAGATACTTTCCCATAGCTTTCAATACATTCCAATAGGTGAGGTAGTGATTCCATGGGGTCTTCTATTATAAAGGCTAAATCATCCGCAAAGGCTTATAGTTTAAAAACTTAATCTTTAACTTTTAGGCCTTTTATCTGGTTGTTTCCCCTAACTAAGTCCGTTAAGGTTTCCAAAATAAATATAAATAGCAATGGAGACAAGGGACAACCGTGCCTTGTTCCCTTTTGAATGTGTATATTCTGTGTCATATCACCATTTACCTTTGCTTGTTGAGTTGTATATATTGCTTTGATCATTGTATAGAAGTTTTCAACACACTCCCATTTTGCAAATTTTTGCAACGTGAAGTCCCAGTTTACCCTATCAAACGCTTTTTCCGCATCTAGGAATAATGGCGCTACTTGTTTTCCCGGATGTAACTCATAATATTCTAACATGTTCATGATTACCCTTATATTGTTTTTAATCTGTCTTTTTTGTAGAAATTCTGCCTGGTCTTTTTCTCTTTGCAATCTTTGGGTTCTTCTTCAATTTCACTTTCCTCTTCATCTCCTTCTTCTTCACCTTCACCTTCCCATCCAAACTTTTCCCCGTGTATCTCTAAGAAGTCCTTTGCTTTGAATATAGAGTCGATTTTATACCTCTTTCCTTCATGATTAAACAATAGGCCCTCAGGTATAAGCCATCTAACATAAGAGACGGCAATGTTGGATCAGGCCAAAGGCCCATCCAGTCCAACACTCTGTCACACAGTGGCCAAAAATACCAGGTGCCATCAGGAGGTCCACCAGTGGGGCCAGGACATTAGAAGCCCTCCCACTGTTGACACACACCCCAAGCACCAAGAAGACAGAGCATTACTTGCCCCAGAGCCCCTATCTATACCTTGTGGCTAATAGCCACTGATGGACCACTGATCCATATGCTTATCTAATTCCCTTTGAAGCCATCCATGCTTGTAGCCACCACCACTTCCTGTGGCAGTGAATCCCATGTGTTAATCACTCTTTAAGTGTATATGTAAGTGATCTCATTTGCTTTTAATAAATCTGTTATTACATAGTATGGTTGTCTTCTTTCCCTGATTCTCCACAGTACGTCTTTTAGAATCTTGATCACCTTTTCATTAATCGTAGCTGTAGTATCATTAGAAGCCTTTAGGATTTTGTCTCTCATATATCTTCTATTGAATTTAATATGAACTTCCCGCGGGGTTTTGTGTCATCATGCATATGCTGTATTTTTCCTTTAGATTGCATCTATTTCTTTTTCTACTTCGTCATAAGTACCTAGTTTTAGTTGTTCAGATAGGTTTCGAATTAGTTCTTCCTTTAGGGTTTTTTCCAGGTTTTCGGGTATATTTTGACATCAAATGAGTAAGGCAGCTTTGTCCAATTCCAAATTCATCAGAGTTTCCTCAATTTTATCTGTTTTCTGTTTTAATTCATATACCTCCTGATCTACTTCTTGTAATTTATCTTCAGTATTATTGCAGTCTTTAGCTGGCTTTAATATCTCTTGCTTATTCTCATTAATTTGTTTTTTATCTCTTCTGTTATCTATTTTCATCTGCTGAGATATTTCAGTAATATTTTTGGATTGGTTCTAGTTCTTGTTTTATCATTTCTCCCATCTTTATTTGTAAAGGTTCCATTTCCTTCTTAAGTAGTTCTGGTAATGTGGTATCTATTATGTGGTTAGTAGTCTGTTCCACTATATCTTTTATTAAGATTTTTATGTCCTTGTTTTGTATTTGCTCCACACTCATTGTATTAATTTTAAGTTGCGTCTGAATACTAGTTTGCCCTGTCGATGTTAATGAGCCTTTCCTAGTTCCACTGCCACCTGTAGCCAACAAAACAGCCTTGCCTCCCAAAAGAGCAGCAACAAGATGATTTCTGGATTTCTGGCAGGAGATCTCATATCATAGTGGAAGATCTTACAACCCTGTAATAAAGCCTGGTGTTGCCCCATGACAATTCTGAAACTGCCCTGCTGATAGGCAGAGAGACCTGGAGAGGACCACAGTAGGATTGCCAGGTCCCCTTGGCCACTAGTGGGGCTTGAGGGGATGGTAGGGTTGGGAAACTCCCGGAGATTTGGGAATGTAGTCTGGGAAGGACAGGGACCTCAGTGGGGTACAACGCCACAGAGCCCACCCTCCAAAGCATGCATTTTCTCCAGGGGGATGGATCTCTGTAGTTGAGATGAGGTGTACTTTTGGGGCATCCTCAGGTCCTACCTGGTGACTGGCATCCCTAGATGACAGTGACACATAAAGGGAAGAGAAGCACATAGCCAGCAACTAACCCTACCCATCCTTCTACGAACATACCTAGAGCAGCTAACAAGATCAAAATATCAAATATCCACATTTTAAAACAATCAAGACAAAAAATGTTTAGCAGCAGCACACAATTTTGAAATGTCAACCACCGTATAAAAATCAACAAGTACAGCAATAAAAGCAATAAAAGCAAACAGAATCACCAGTCCAACAATAAAACCTCAAAATAACAAGACCAATAAAACTTAAACATGCAACAGTAAAAACAAAGCCCAGATCCCAATAAAAATAATTAAAAATGGGTTCATCCCCCTTCAAATGCCTTCCAGAAAGAACTGTCTTCAACATTCTCTAGAAGGCCAATGGTGAGATGAGTTGACTGGGCCTTTTAAGACAGTGAATTCAAGAGCCTGGGGTCTTTTGCAATGCTCCCTCTAAGCTGTGTGTCTTGTGAGCCAAAATTCTACTTCTGAACCACTTGCATTAAATTTGTGAGCTAGCAATTTGGCTACTGCATAAATTCGTTTGCTCTGGGGCCTTCCTTCCTGAGCTAAGACAAAAATGTGTGAGCTGGAAGCTAAAAAAACTGTGAGCTAGCTCACACTAACTCAGCTTAGTGGGAACACTGGTCTTTTGTGTGCCTACCAAACTGTGCAGATATGCAGAGGAGAGCAGTACTAACTGAAACTGTGGGCAGTCTCATATAGTCGACGTGTTCCTGTCAGATATCCACATCCAAGGCCATTTAAGGATTTAAAGGCAAATACCAGCAATTTGAATTGGGCCTGGAAGCAGATATAAGCCAAGGATAATATGATGCCCAGAGTGAGCCCCAGTTAGCATTCTGGATGCCACATTCAACACCCCCTGAAATTTCCAGACTGTTTTAAAAGCCCCACATACAGCTTGTTATAGCAATCTGACCTGGACATTAGGAGGGTGTGAGTAACTGAGGCCAGGTCTGCCATTCCCAGGAGTGGATGTAGTTGGCAAACCAGGCTCATTTGGAAAAGACAGTTCTGCCTTTCAAGCAGTAGGGCAGGATTCAGGAATACCCCAAACTGCAAATCTGTTTCTTCAGTGGGCATGCAGCCAAGGGGTACCAGGTACTCCCCGGCCACCAGCAGGGCTGGGGAGGGGGGGAAAGGTTGCCAGATCCAGGTTGGGAAACTCCTGGATATTCAGGGATGGAGCCAGGGAAGGACAGGGACCTCAGTGGGGTACAATGTCATAGAGTCCACCCTCCAGAGCATCTATTTTCCCCATGGGAACCTATCTATGTAGTCTGGAAATGAGCTATAATTCCAGGGGATCCCCAGATCCCACCTGGAGGCTGGCATCCTACTACACCCCCATACCAAGCAGGCTGCAAACACACACATGGTTTGGTTTACCCTCCAGCCTACAATACTTCCTTCTTGTTATGGTGTGATTGAAAAGAAACCCAATTGCATCTAATACTGGGTAAGTAAGGAGGAATATGGACTGAGCCTGCAGGCTATATTGGCCGAGAGCTGTTCTCCTTCAGTGCTGTTTCTCAATGGAAAAATGTCTCTCTCTGGAGCTATTCTTAGCATGGTAAAGCACAATATTAAACCCTACCTTTCCCTCCTGTGGTAGTGGATAGTGCTGTCAAGCTGCAGTCGACCTATGCTGACCCCATACGGTTTTCAAGGCAAGAGACATTCAGAGGTGGTTTGCCATTGTCTGTCTCTGTGTAACAGCCCTGGACTTCTTTGGTGGTCTCCCATCCAAATACTAAGCAGGGCCAACCCTGCTTAGCAAGCTGAGGTCTAATGAAATCAGGTTAGCCTGGGACACACACTACCAAGTCTAAAAATAATTGTGTAGGGGAGTCAATTTCTATTAGGGGAGTTAACCCCCCTTTTCCAGCATGAGGTCACTATCCATATCGGCCTCTCCTAGAAACTTAAAATATATTTCTGGGGATCCAATCACAAATCCTGAACATGATGTATATTTGGTCCTAAGAAAGAATATACAGCCGGAATCACTATGGGTGTCACAGTGCCCACAGACATCTTCCCTGCTGCCTGCTAAGTGTTTTTAGAAAGTGGGTCGGGCCAGATGGGGCTTTTCCCAGCAAGACATTTGATTGGCGATTGGAAATCCAATTAGCTGTACAGATTGTTTTTTTTAATGATTTGATAGTAGCTACCACCACTAGAGATGGGCATGAACCACATTTTTGCAGTTCGTTACAGTTTGTGGCCGAACCATGAAACTATACGAACTGGGAGGTTGGTTCACAAACCAAACTGGTTTGTAGCGGTTCATGACTCCTGCATTCTGTTTCCTGCTGCTTTTTGCTGGGAGCAGAAACCAGGGGTTTCCCCACAAAAAGTGGCAGGGAGCAGAAACCAGGGGTTTTAAATGACTTGGAGCTATTTAAATCCCTGCTTGCTGCTCTTCTCAAACCACCATGAACCAAACTGCCTTAAAATTTGTGGAAGTTCATGGCAGCTCTTCAGTTCATGAACTATGGTTTGCAAAACCACGAACTGGCTAAAATTAATCATGGACTTACATTCATGAGCTGGTTCATCCCCATCCCTAGCCACCACAGCAGATATTACTGAATGTAAGTTGTGTGCATACAACAAAATATTTTAAACAGTACCTTCATTTTAAAAGACATCATGTTAAGCAGAGTTTCTGCCTGAAATGTTGAAGAGTTACTGTTAGAATTATGCACAACCTCACTCCTTGACATTTTGTGACTGGCTCTGCCTCCTGTGGCAGCAATCTTGCAGCTGGCTCCACTTCCTGTGGCAGCCATTTTGCAGTAGGTTTCACTTCCTGCACTAGCCCTTTTGTCTCTGTGGCCACCACCCTGTCTCAGAAATCCGCAGGTGCCCACAGGATCAAAAAGGTTGGGACTTAGGTTGCTAGGTCCCTTCTGGAGACCAGCAAGGGATGGGGAGGGGGAAGTTTACCAGGAGCAGGAGGAGGCCCAGGCGACACTGCTGGCAATGTGGATACTTAACTTTCAGCATGCACCAGAAGTGACATCATCATGCTGAGATGTCGTGAAGATGCTCTGGTATTTGGGTGAAAACTCTATGGTAAAAATATCGTCTACCATAGAGTTTCTGCCAAATTCCAGAGCATTGCTTGGACATCACCGGTGTGATGAGATAACTTCCTGTGTGTGCCAGAAATGATGTTGACACATCACCAGTGACATTCCCTGGGCCTTCCCCTTTCTCCTGGTAAGTCCCCCGGCTGGCCAGCTCATCAGCAGTGGGAGGCAGGGCCGGGAGGTGTCAACCCTATTGGGACACCGGATATAAGGTTTTCCTCTGACTCTTATGTGTTCCGAGACACTCTTATTTGTGTAAGGAGAGGGATATGGCAAAGGAGATAAAAAAGAAGGAAGTAGTCAAAGTAGTACTCGCTTGACATCTGGATAGCCTACATGCATTTTTGAGCATTCAGCGCCCCATCAAAATGGCAGTGAAAGTCGCAAGCATTTTGGTAGTCTAGAGTAATCTTTGGAATGGTATCAAGACCTTACTGGAGAAAAGATCCTAATAATAACTGCAAATATTTGTCATGCTTAATACTACTTTATAGTGATTTCTGGCATGACTAATTAATATTATAGTTTTTCCAAAGTTTTTAAAAATTGCTTTTGGAAAAAGGAATTAGGACACTGGGATATAAAAATACTAAAATATGTTTATAGAATTTTCTGTTTTTAAAACTGAGAAATGACTTCCGGCGGACGGTGACTTGCGACCGTTGCACCCCATCAAGTCGGATCGGGGTGGCAGGGAGGGGGATTGGCTGGTCCCAACCTCCCCATGAAGCTCTTAAAGGGAGCTTCTAACCTGGAGCGCTGAAGGGGCTGCTCCCGAAGTTCTGGCTTGGGGGAAGTGAGCTCCTTTTTGCTCCAAAAGATCCCGCTGTTCAAAGGCCAGAAAAGTATAAACAGTGTCTCAGTGAGGGGGGGAAATGGTGTCCAGAGGCAGATGTTCTACAGGAAATACCAGCACAGCATTACCAGTCACAAGACCAGAAAATACCAACGAGTTAGCCACTGCAATTTCTGAAGCCATGCACCCCCTGCTGGACCAGCTGACGAACCTTAATCAGAAATTTGATACTTTACAGAAAGAGCTCAAAGAAATTACAACTAAATCAGAGAAGTCAACCAAAAAGATTTTAAAAGTTTGAAATTAAGACCAAAGAAACAGATCAAAGAATGGACATTGCAGAAAAAGAAAGAGCTTCTGAAAACCAACAACTATTACAGCTATAAATGGAAAGATCTCTTTATGTTCTGAGATTTCAAGGGGTGCCAGAGAAAAAGGATGAGAACTTACAAGAAATCATAAGTGAAGTATTGGCCCCCTTGATTGATAACAAACCTGAATTAATACAAGCGGATATTGATATGATTTACAGAACTTATTCAGAGTTTGTTAAAAAAAATAATATCCCAGGAGAAATTTTTGTGAAATTTGCAAAACAATCAACAAGAGACTTAATACTTAAAGCATCCACAGCTACAACAGTCAAAATTCAAGAAGAGATAAAGATATTGAAAGATGTTCCATACGAAATAAGCAATAAAAGGAAGCAATATAGAAATATTACAGCATTTCTTCAAAAGAACAATGTCCAGTACAGATGGATTTTTCCAGAAGTACTTATATTCAACTTCAATGAGAAGAAGGAAAAGATTGACTCTTTATTAAAAGCAGAACTCTTTCTTAAACAACAACAAATCCTGATCAAACAAAGAAAAGGAGCAGAGAAAGGGAAGGCAACGGAAAAAAACAGTGAACAGAAATCAGATACAGAGAGTTTATCTTCCACAGCTACTTCCGTGTCTTTGGGTGAAATGTTTTACTCTGACTCTGATTCCGACTTAGGAGGTGCTGCTCCTAAATCCTTTAAAGTAAATCTCCCCTGGCAAAAGAAGAAGAAAAGTAAAGCTAAGAAGAAATCTAAGTGAAGATCTGAGATTGCCTATGCTGACATTTAATGAATCCATATTATTATCCAGTGGTGTTAATAACACCAAAAATGCCTTTATGTTTTTTTCTATTTGAACACTTTTATTATAATTTAAATATCTGAACGTAATTTTTATCATGTAGACATATATCCAAAGCGTATGAATAATGTATCAAAGTTCCTTGTTACTCTATTTTGGAGTTTTTTAGTTTTGTAGTGTGTAGTAAGAAAATCAATAAAATTTTATAAAAAAATCAACTGAGAAACAAAAATATAGTGTTAAGCATTGTCCCCCTGAAGAAGGAGAAATTCCAAAGCAAATGCTATAGATTTTATTTCCTTTAGAGGAGAGAGAGAGAGAGAGAGCACTAGAAGCTAATGATGTCTTTGAAATAGCTGCCTTATTTATCAATATAGGGAGCATAGTAGAGAGAAATACATTGCTATAAGCAGATAGCACAGTCACTAATCCTGTGTCAGGTTCCCTAAGAGAGCCACGATACCTTATGGATGCTTCAGCTTCGGCCAACTTATTCCAAATGTTCTAGAGAAAGAGACCCGGCTGTCATATCCTGTCATTAGTTCCCATGGATGAAATATCAGTGAATCATCCTGGATTATTAGCAAGCTATCAGTTTAACAAAGGATGGCCTCCTGGCATCTGTAACAATAGCCTCAGGTGCTAATGAGTCATTTTACACTGAAACTGTATATTTATTTGGCAGTAAGTATGCCTCTATAGAACTCCTCAGTTTCAGAACAACACGAACTAACAAACTGTTTCATTTGTACCCTATCCTTCAATGAAGATATGAAACAACACCTAGGTTTTATTTATGATTGATCTGCATCATCAAAATATTCTCCTAACATTTAAGTGTGGGTTCCTGCTAAAAGGCAGCATTTAATGGGTAACAGCACTGTGAGCAACTCCACTCTGGTTCCAGATTTGGCCAACACTATTGCCATCTTCATTTATCATGGCCTGAGAATCAAAGCTGTGCCAAGAAAAGTTAAGCCTCTTCTTCCTCTCCCTACATACTGATCAAGCAGCTAAGGGATTGATCAATGCTACTTACCACCCGGAGAACCCCTCCCCCAACACAGTGGTTAGTTCCAACCAATAATGAGCTAGTTTCTGAGTGATACTTCATCCTTACATTCATCTGTGTGCTCACCAATTTGCCCTACCCATGCTCTACTAATTCAAACTATTTCTGCCATACCTAGCTATGACTATCCTGGCACAAACTACAGGCCTAATTATAATTCTTCCCCAAACCCACAAACAACACAAAGCAAGAGGGGGGGGGGAGGGAAGTCCTCTTTTATGACAGTTTGAAAGGAGCCCAAAGATTCCGACTTGGTGTTATAAGGCAACGACTTAATCCCACATTTTTCAAAAGTAGAGGATGGGCGGACCAATTTGTGCTAAATCCATGAAAGTCCTAGAGCACTGTATTTGGGACCAGAAACCTTAATGGAAAAACCATTCCTCATTTTCTTTGCAACTCTTCTTGAGCTGTAATGTATTTCAATGGAGTCCATGCAAGACAATTGACATTCCTGGCTCCCATTATTTCCAATGGGTCTTCAAGTCTCTCCCATTGTTTCCAATGGGCAATCCTGTCCTTCCTTTTAGTACATCCCCCACATGAGCCCCTCTGGTCTCTACCTGAACTTGGAGTCCTGCAGGCTGCACAGTGGTGGAGGGATGCTGGAAATGCAGCAGCACAAAAATGAGGGGGTAACAACAAACCCCAGCCAGCCAGCCCGGCCCCATGAAAGATGACCAGGCTCAGCAGAGGAGGCTTCCTCTGAGACTGCTGACCTGCTGAGTTGCTGAAGGCAGAGCTGCTGGGGTCCGATTGGCTGACGGAGGAAGAGAAGGAGAAGGAGGATCTATGGCCCAGGGCTGTGCAGGAGGACAAACAGAAGGCTCAGATCCTCATGCTCTACTGCTGCTGCTGCAGTTTGCCTGGTGTTGGAGGAAGTGGCAGAGTGGCTGACTTAAATTTGTATTTGACGGGCTGTTTGCTTAGAGCCCGCCCACTATTCCAAATAAGGCAGCCAATGCTGAGCCTGAGGTCGATTGGGGCAGGAATTGGCTCCACTCCTCTTTCTGTTTTCCCCAACAAGTCCTGCTGCTCCTCTCCTGAGTCAGTCAGCAGTGTGCTGACAAGATGA
>NW_015172019.1:480058-480620 GCF_001447785.1 Gekko japonicus | reverse complement strand
TGCGGGGGCGGGCCCTGTGGGCCCCTTGGTAGCTATGGGCCTGGGCTCTAGGGAGGTCTAGTGGCTCCAGGGAAGCCTATAGTAGAGTGATTACAGGGCCTACATTTCCCAGGTACCCTCTGGACCTGTGGTTGGCTAATACGGGATATGGAGGGAAAACGTATCCCAGTGGAATAGTAGAGGGTGGTGCCTGGGAAAAAGGAATAAAAGGCTTTGCCCAAAGTGGGAGGATGTTCACTCTTAGGGAGCAGGGCTTGTGAGGCTACTGCAGAAGTACGAATCCCACATCCAAAACAGGTGAGTCAGTCTGAGACCAGGTACCTAGAGAAGGCTAGGACAGTATAAAGGTAAAGGTTCCCTTGCTCGAAAGCCAGTCAAATCCAACTCTAGGGTTGCGGTGTTCATCTCCGTTTCAAAGCCGAAGAGCCAGCGCTGTCCGAAGACGTTTCCGTGGTCATGTGGCCAGCATGACTAAACACCAAGGCACACAGAACGCTGTTACCTTCCCACCGAAGTGGTACCTATTTATCTACTTGCAATTTCTTGCTTTCGAACTGCTAGG
>NW_015172019.1:462738-480019 GCF_001447785.1 Gekko japonicus | reverse complement strand
CACCACAAACTGCCTTAAAATTTGTGGAAGTTCATGGCAGCTCTTCAGTTCATGAACTATGGTTTGCAAAACCACGAACTGGCTAAAATTCATCATGGACTTACATTCATGAGCTGGTTCATCCCCATCCCTAGCCACCACAGCAGATATTACTGAAAGTAAGTTGTGTGCATACAACAAAATATTTTAAACAGTACCTTCATTTTAAAAGACATCATGTTAAGCAGGGTGTTCTGGGCAGTCCTAAGGAGACCCCTACCAGTAGGGTTGACAGGTCTGGATTGGAAAATACCTGGAGACTTTGGGGGTGGATCCAGGAGAGGGCGGGATTTGGGGAGGGGCCTCAGCATGGTACAATACCATAGAGTCTACCCCTCAAAGCAGCCAATTTTTTTCAAGGGGAGCCGATCTCTGTCAGGTGGAGATCAGTTGTAAAAGCGGGAGACCTGGAAGCTGGCAACCCTACCTACCAGAGTGGTGGCAGCCATTATTAGAGAAGCCTTTCTAGCCGCTGCCCACAACAGCCCCTTATAAAACCACTCCATTGCATCTTCTCATTGGCTGGCCTGCATGAGACAGCTTGTTGAGCTGTCCTATAGGAGATTCATATTCCCATTCAAAAATAGGACCTGTCTAATAGGCATCCCATGTTCGATCAGCAGTGGAGCAGACATGTTATAAGTCTTAGGAGCTTTTGAAATTGATAAGGAGAAGCAAATGTACTTGCACATTGAATTTACACATCCGACTTAAAGTGCGTTCCAACCCCTTTCCCATTATTGGTGCACATATATGATAAACAGAAAGGCAGCTTTAAATGTACTTGTACTTGTGTGTCAAAACATAATGAAACAGAAAAGCAATTTTAAATGTGCTTTCATCAGATTTCTGAATCAATTGATGGCCATACAAGAAGGCAGCCATCATATCTCAACCTTCCTGAGCTTTACACTGTACATGCAATTTTGGCTGTTGTATATAATAAGATGGGTTGGATCCATAAGCAAGCTGTTTGCAAAGGGAGATCTTGCTCATTTTCCCTTTCCCCCAGAAACCCACTGTGATCTCCTGATACCAATGCTGTGGGTCAAGGCACCCTTGTGATTGAAAAGTCATTCAGGAGGTAGGCATGGTCAGGGGAAGGAATCCTGGGGGAAGGCAGGGAAAAATCTGCTTCTACAAAGTCCTTGCACTGGTGGTTTCTAGGATCCAACTCATACTTTGTGGCTGTGAATCATCTGTGTGTGCACATGGAGTCCTGTTAGAAGAGCAGCAGCCACTCCAATCAGGGCTGCAGCAGAAGAACAAATAAGCCCCTTGCTCCATTGCCAGATAAACACTACTGGCCAGTTTTAACAGGACTCCATGTGCACTCCTCAGACTGCTAATTGGAGGAAGCACCTGAACTGAATCCCTATACATAAGAACAACCCTACAAGATCAGTCAGTTCATCTAGCTCCGCATACTGTTTCATGCAGTGGCCAACCAATTGCCTTGGAAGGTCAATAAACAGGGCATAGGGACCAAGGCCTTCCCATGATGTTACCTTCTACCACTGGTGTTCAGAGGTTTACTGCTTCCGACTTAGGGCTGCCAATCTCCAGGTGGGGCTTGGAGACCCTCTGAAATTACAACTGATCTCCAAGCAATAAAGATCAGTTCCCCTAGAGAAAAACGGTTGCTTTGTAGGGTGGACTCTATGGCATTATAACCCGCTGAGGTCTTGCCCCTGCCCAAACCCATTCCTCCCCAGGCTTAACCTCCAAAATCTCCAGGTGTTTCCTAACCCAAAGCTGGCAACCCTACTGATTATGGAGGTTTCTGTTAGTTGCCATGGCTAGTAGCCATTGACGGGACTATTCTCCATGTCTGTTTAATCTCCTTTTAGACCCATCTGTGCTCATAGCCCTCAATATATACACTGGCAATGAATTCCACAGTTAATTACTAACTGAGTAAAGAAGTGTTTCCATCCAGCTAGGGATAACAAGCAGAAACCTGCTCTTACATGCTGGCAACTAGGTAGGCCCTGGGTTGGGGCTTAGATGTACATTTGTTTTCATTGGTTGATTTCATACCATTTGAATTTGGTTTTGAAGAGAACAGACTATTATGGAGATGGCAGATGTTATGCAGAGGGCTCTCAACCTGGCCTTGTCAGTGGTCCAAATGCATTGAGTAAGATTTCTTCACTGGGAGGAGTTCCTAAGTGTCATTACTGTTTCTGCCTTCTCAGCAATCACAGAGGATCACATCTATCATTTTCTTTGTTCGGCATGAAAGACGGTTAACCAAACAAAACAAAAGACTGGGGGGGGGGAGGGTTTCCTGTGATAGTGCACACAAAGCCATGTCAGTGCATTCAAATTATCACAGGCATTTCTTCTTTTTCAACCTCTCCTGTGTAATGTTCTATATTTATATGAAAACCTACATTATTGTTGTTTATATTTTGAGACACCATCTTTCTGTAAGTCAAATGGGACGATGTATGATAGAGGGCATAATCGTTTTCTGTTTTCTAGCTTCTGTTTTTCAAGGAATCTTTTAAAAAAGCAAACGTAGGTTGCATTTTGGTCTTTGACATCTTGTAATTTTAACCCTAAGGACCCTCTCAAGCAAGTTTCTAGTACTGCTTTCACTATTGCATTCATTTTCAATCAGATTTTTTTCAGGGGGATTAACTAAATCTCTACAGATACCTATCGCTGGAGGTGTATGCATGTGGGGGTGGGGGGAGAACAGACAGAAAGCAGGAGAAAATGATCAAAATTCATCTTTAAAGGAACATAGTCAAATAGAATATCTCATTTCTCTTTGGAATGTATGCATTTGCTGATATTACTAAAGCCATGTTGACATTTTATGCATTTTATGCTTTCATTATAAGTAGTCAGGCAAAGGGAAACCACTGAGATTTATAGCAGAAACACCACACCAAAGTGGTTAGATTTGTTTGGTATTCTACCACAAACTAAAGAAAACAAACATAACTACACTCTGACAGGTAATATGAAGTGAATGGGGAAATTCTTTTAAATGAGCATGCAATCATTGGGCATATCGTATTGTCATGTAAATAGCACACTGTGAATCTTTGCTTGCTCACTGGGGTCACCTTTACATGTACCCTTACTATGGCCATTTATACTTTCTCTACACTTCATCCAGGCTAGTCTGGATAAAAATGAAGGCTTCCAAGCATGTGGCTTGCCCTCAGGATACGTTCACGTAACACACAAGAGATGACTAACCTCTAAAGAAGGGTTGCCACTTGCGTGGTATGTAAACATGGCAGCAGAACAAACCACATGGATAGAAGACAGCCAGCACGGTGCAGTGGTTAGAGAGCTGAACTAGAATCTGAGGGACCCAGGTTCAAATCCCCCTCTGCCATGGTAGCTTGCTGGGTGACCTTGGGCTAGGCACTGTTTCTCAGCCTAACATACCTCACAGGGTTGTTGTTTTGAGTGTCAAAGGAAAGAGGGGAGAATCATGTTGTCAGCCACTTTGGGCCTCCATTGGGGGGGAAAGCAGGGTATAAATATCTAAAGAAATAAGTACTATTTACCTGTATCCAAACAGGAGTATTGGCTGTAATGGAGTGCGGGATCTACTGTGGGTCGGGGGGGGGCTACTGTGGCATAGGGAAGTCCTGGAGATCTGGAGGTGGTGCCTGGGGAGCTTAGAGGGGAAGTGATGTCATAGAGTACTCCCCCCAAAACCACCACTTCTTCCAGGGAAGCTGATATCTGTAGTCTCAAGATCAGTTGCAATTCCTGGAGAACTCTAGACCCCGCCTGGAGGTTGGTACCCAGTCTGTGGGCTGTGCCTACTTCAAGCTTTATGTACAATAGCAAATTAATCGGATCATCTGTTTTTGGGTAGAAATGCCACCACCTGGGGGTACTCTTTGTGACCTGGTTTGTGGTCTGGTTCTTGCCCTGGCCAAGAACAGTCTTTGAATCCCCACAGTCAAACTGGGCATGTGTGTGACAGAGGAAGCCCCTCCTCTCCCCTAGAAGAAAAGCTTCCCCCTCCTCCGTCATTCCTGCATGTGATTTAACTTGAGCAGAACATAGTGTTGCTAACCTCCAGGTGGTACCTGGAGATCTCCCACTGTTGCAATTGATTTTCAGGCAACTGATCAGTTCCCCTGGAGAAAATGGCTGCTTTGGAGGGTGGACTCTAGGGCATGATACAGTGCTGAGTTCCCTCCCCTCCCCAAGCTCTGCCCTCCCCAGGCTCCACCCCCAAAATCTACAGGTCTTTCCCTCCCAAGAGCTGGCAACCGTAGCTCAGCAGCTAGTGTCTGGGGTAAGAAGGCTAAGGAAGTCTCTCAGAAACCTAAGATCCCCCTTTTTGAAAAAGATTATTTTAAGCACACTCTGAAGATGAGGGGAATTGGGGAATGTAATATTCAGACGTTTACTATCGTTCCTGGATACAAGAACCAGAGGAGCTCCAGGCCAGGTTTTACTTATGACTTTATAAAGGCTCCATCTAGGCAAGCTGCTGTGAACCATTTTAGGCAGGGGTCATTTCCTGTGGGAGCGCACAGGAGCGGAGCTCTGGCAGTAAGGAGCCCAGGGGGCGGGCACATGCAACAAGCCCCGCCCTCTGCTCCCAGCAGTCCTCAGTCAGAGCAAGAAGCAGCCAGGTAAGTTGCAGAGCCCCCCCCAGCCTGCCTTCAGGTACAAGCTCTGGGGCCCCCCCCCCCCAGTTAGCAATCCAAAACAGTCCAGTGGCACCTTTAAGACCAATTTTTATTCAGGTACAAGCTCTTCCTCCACTGTGAGGGCAGATCTGCACGTTCCCCCCCCCCAACAGCTAGCAATCCAAAACAGTCCAGTGGAGCCTGAGTGGTGGATGTTGCCTTCTGACACACTTCCGGTGATGTCAGGGGGTGTGGCATATGCTAATAAGTTAAGCTAATAAGTTATGCTAATGAGCTCCTGCACCTCTTTTTCTACAAAATGACCCCTGATTTTAGGTATGTATGCCTTGTATGCCTTTCTTTGTCTGTTTGTTTAAGAAGATTCTCAGAATATCCGTGTGTGACTAGGACTGCCAGCCTCCAGGGGGTGGCTGGAGATCTCCAACTATTGCAACTGATCTCCAAGAGACAGAGATCTGTTCTCCTGGATGAAATGGCTGCTTTGGAAGGTGGGCTCTTTGGCATTTAGGGTTGCCAGGTCCCCCCTTCAAAACCATAGAGTTTGCCCCAAAACTAAAGTATCACTCCCCCTGTCATCAGCAACATGATGATGTCACTTCCAGGTGATGTCATTGCGACGGGGACATCGCAGTGTGATGTCTCTGTTTGAGGGTGGGTTTTCCCCCACCAGCCAGCTGTCCGGCAGCAGATGGAAGCCCTCAAAAGCAGGAGAATCCCTGCTGGGACCTGGGGAGTGGGAACACTACGGGGACCTCAGTGGGGTACAATGCCATACAGTCTACCCTCCAAGTATCCATTATCTCCAGGGGAGCTGATCTGTATAGTCCAGAGATGAGCCCCCGCCCAAAGCTGCCAATTTCTCCAGGGGAACTAACACCTGTAGTTTGTAAAAAGTTGTAATTCTGGGAGAACTCCAGGCCCCGCCTGGAGGTTTGTAACCCAAAGTGAGCTGCAGAAGCAACAGGCAGAGTGCAAAGGTTTCTGCACCAGAGATAATGCATCAGTTCCCCTGAAGAAAACAGTTGCCGTGGAGTGTGGACTCTATAGCATCATACCCCACTGAAATCCCTTCCCTCCCCTTCCCAAACCCCACCCTTCCCAGGTTCCACCTGCAAAACCCCAGGAATTTCTCAACCCAGGGTTGGCAAATCTAATCTTGAATCCGTGTGGAATGTTAATTCAAGGAGAAGGTCATACCCCGCAAGTTATATGAGCCATCGCTGTTAATCTGCCATGATCCAGACCAATAAAATGTGCCACAAGCACCAAAAAAGAAACTTAACATTAAAAATTAAACTGAAATGTAATCTCATATAGTGTTCTGTTAACATAGCACAGGTTAAAGGTTTAATACTGGACACCTAACTCAACCAAAAGGTTAAATGAGGGCCCAAGATCATAATCACCAGGTAGGCTGGGTCCATCCTTTAAAATAACTAGGTTGATTGAGCCCACCCAGACCAGTCCTGAATTTCAACTTTTGCACTTCAACAGACATGGTGTGAGATCAGTGTTTATGTCAAGAAAAAATCCATCTTCGCCTTCCTTCCACAGCAAAAACTTCCTGTGCTACGAAACAAACCATTACTTCTTTTACAGTCATACCAGTGCCATAGGCAGAATCAATAAACTGGTCCACATTGTAGCTCTAAATTTTTCCAGATTTTTCCTGTGTCCAGTAAATACATTCTTTCTGCATAGCACAACCCTGGATCTTCCTAGTCATTGCTAACCACAAACCACTCATGAAACTCATAAAATTATCCGTCTCTGTTTCTTTTTTTCTTTTCATTATAAATTTCTCATGTGCATTTAAAGACTGTGTTTGCTCCACAAAGTGTTGATGTATTCTATTTTGTGTTATTCCAAAAACAAACACAATTTACATGATTTCCCCCTTCATATTAAAATTATAATACCCACAAGTGTGGTCATTTTCAAATTCTTTTTTTCGCTCACATTAGGAAAAGTTGCTGACCGTGACATATGGAGGAAAGATAGACTCAGTTTTCACTTGGGCAGTTTTTGTTTTTTTGTAGTGGCAGAGAGTTCTGAGGGGAAAAATGTTTGTGTCAGAGTTTAAATGATAACAAAGTTACTCTCATTTGTAATTAAGAAAGAGTTGCATTTATTATTTAGCGAGTCAGTACTATACACCACAAGAAGATGTAATTAGGTATCGTACAGTCCCAGAAGAGACTCCAAACTCCTGCACAGCAGCCGATGGAGAAGCGCTAAGAGCATCTTCCATCACTCAATGTTCAGTCAAGGAGAATGAGTATCTGAATGCATCTGCAAACTGAAAGGAGGGGGCTGGCAAGCTTACTTTTAAGCTTCAGGAAGAAGAAAAAATGAAGGAAGACGCATCTGCAGATTCAGATTCTGCAGTAGGGCTGTATCAGTGCTTAGTTTAAGAAAAGAAACAAGCTAATTGGGACTGTAGTCTCCTTCCCCTACTGTATTTAATGACATAAATGTTTGTTGCAGTCAGTACACATATTCCACAGTAACACTGTTTGCAAAAAGCATCTCAGGTCCCATTTACACTCACTCAGCAATGCCGTGAGAGCTTCTTCTCCATAGCATCTTCCAATAGCTCTCTGTGAATATTTTGATAGATGAATTATGTGTCAGGGGAAATGGATTGCTCCTTCTTACGACAACATCTCTGGCCAGGAGGCAGGGAATGATTAGGCTGGAACCACAGAACTGGCAGAGCCCACAGGCAGATGGTCCTCTAAACCAGGGGTCCCCAATCTAGCGCCATGGTGCCCTCGAACACCTTTTCTGGCACCAGCCAAATGTTTTTAGAAAGTGGACGCGGCCTGACGAAGCTTTTGCGCAGCAAGGCTTATGACTGGCCACTGGAGATTTGATTGGCTGTGCAGATTTTTAAAAAATGTTACACCAGACTGGGTCAGAATTCCAAAGGTTCCCACAGACTCAAAAAGACTGGGGATCCCTGCTCGAACTAGTCCCCAAATATTGTCGGAAGGAGCAATAGGAAGCAAGCTGCAGTTAGAGCGGAATTAAATCTATGGAGAAAATGTACCTATGCCTGTTTATATGTTTATATATGGTGTTGTGTGTTGTTTAAAAACAAATACAAATTTTCGATATACATGTATATTGTATAGATTTCACACCCAGTCCAATCTGCTATTATGGACAAATTCTTTTCTATGCTAACGACCTCTGCTACTTGCACTGGACAACAAGGCCTTTTCTCTTTCTCATGATGACCTAAACCTTAAATTGAAAAACTGCATTAGCAGTGTCACTAGGTATACCTGAAACAAGGAGCTCTTCTATAAAGTTTGGTAGAGGTTTTCAGAGAAGCCATTCAAGTGATCTAAGTGATCCAAGGTCAAGTGACCTGTAATTCAGGAGTGAGAATGCCTGCCTGAAAATACACTCATACTTCTTGTAGAAGGCTGGTAGCTAAGGTATCATGCAGTATCTTCTCAGCTGAGTGAGCATACATTTTTGTTTTGGACTATGCCTGAAATGATGTGCTGTTTCACCTAAATAAACTTTCCCCCACCTTTTAAAAATATATCATTGTTTTGCCTTGGGGATTCTGGACTAGAACCACAAAAAGCTCAGCTTGCAGAGTTCTGTGTGACTTAGATAATATTTATTAAGAAGACAGATTGCAAAATTGGAAAGCCTCTGTGATAAAAAAGAAAGGGGTATGTAGATTTCACATCTGTTCTCAGTAAAACTGTAAAATGCAAAATGATAACACATGGGTTTTGTGCAAGTTGCAATACATTTAATGAAATAAACTTCAGAGTCAATAGATCTGATCACAAGTAAGTCTTCTGGAGTGTTATAATTTTATGGGGAAATCTAAAACAAAAACCAACAAACCCATAATGTGTTAGTTAGACCCAACCTCACAAACAAGAGATTAGGCCATTGCAATCTGAATGAATTAATCTGAAATGCCTATCACCCACAAAGACATTCAGAATGCAGGTAAATATGAAGAATATGTCAACGCTACCCCTTTACCATCCAGACCGAGACTGTCCTGGCAGGAGATCCTGAGTATGGAATCTGAATCAGGATCAGAGTTTACAACATGCTCCCTGCTTCATCCCATGATGCGAGCACGTCACATAGTAGTCAGCAGACTTGCTTACGTGATTTACTTTTCATAAGCAGACCACACTGAATGGCATCCCCAGCAGACACAAGAGTGTACAAGATGGCTTTGAAGTTCCTTTGTTTGAAAGATAAATGAGTATTACAGGATAATTTGGTAAGGAATTATTTCCTATTAATTATGAAATCACTGGAGTTATGGAAGGGTAGAAAAGGATGGGTTTTAGAAACTGCTGTGACGTAGAGTCACAGATAAACCTTGGGCAAGTCCAACAGCCTCTCATCGGGAAGACAGGGTGCCCAATCTAGACTGGCCTAAACTCGAGCAAGGAATAAATGTAAACAGATGAGAGGGGATAGTGCTACAAGGCCCTGGGGATAACTGAGGAGGAGTTGGCTTAGTTAGGGGGTGGGTGGTGGGCATCAGTAATGGCTTTGGAAAGAATTTATAGAGGGCTCTGAATGAAACAAGCCGCAGCACTTCAGTCTGAAGGGGGTGCCTGAACAGATTATGGATTTGGTTCTTACAATTTTGCCACATTTTACTGTCATGCAGCTTCTCCTGAGCCTGAGAAGAATATACATTCTGATACGTAGGAAAATTAAATCTCTAATGCTGATGGTTTTGTGAGGAAGCAGGGTCAGCACAAGCTGCTGCCTCTGGAGTCACTCTGCGGGGCTGAAGCGTTTTCACAGTCCCTTCACTCTCCAACCGGTATGAGACACTCCAAATGAAGTGCAGCTGCAAAGAGCACATCAGTCTCTTTCTGCATTAAATGGCAGTATGGGGGTAGGGCGTGTAGCGGAGGGGAACACATATTGCAACCTTTTAAAGGATGGCACGGCAAGTACACTTTCCCCATGCGTTAGATAGCTCCAGGAGGTATTGCATCTGCCCGAGGCACAATGCCTCTTAGCGCTCTTGACTGAGCTGTGGAGCTCTCTGTGTCCCTGTGCAGCCATCTGAGTACATAACTTGCAATCTAGCTCTAAGGTGTGTGTGTGGGGGTCAGGTGCTATATTATCATGCATATCTTATACCTTCCCCAGGGAAGGCTTTGTATTCAGCGGCATTATTAGGGGGCAAAAAAGTGTAAATCTCTGTAGTGATTAAAATGCCAAAACAGAAGGCCTGTTCACTCTGTGCATGCACACACACACATTCTAAGGCCCTTTCCAAATGATTGTGTTGTGCAACCAATCTTCAGTGGTTGTCAATTTGTTGGGTAGCATCCAGACATCTTCTTCTTCAGTGGAAGGCTTCTATTTTGGGGATATCACATTTTCTTCATCTCACTATAATCTGTTGTTTCTGGAAAATGTAAACCTTTCCTCATCTGATAATCCATTACCTTTTGGAGACGTTTGGGTGTGTGGAACAGCGAGTGGCCATGGCACAATTTATTTGTTGAACAAACTGAGACTAGACCTTCCAGCAAATGGTGTCAAGGCTGCTTTGTAAGAACATTTAATGCAAGCAAAACCTTTGGGCTGGGTCCTGCAAATTTGTCCGCCTATTGGAAGTGCTTTCCTCCAGTGGAAGGAGTCTTACCCCGAACATCTTACACCAGGGAAAGGCTCCTTCCTCTGGAAGAAAAGTACATCTGCTAGTGGAACAGATCCACAGGATCCATCTCAAAGAATGTAACAATAATCAATAAGATGAAAATAAAACCCAGTATATAGAGATGCCAGCCTCCAGGTGGGAGGCTCATCTCCAGACTACAGAGATCAGTTCCCCTGCAGAAAATGGATGCTTTGGAGGGTGGACTCTGTGACACTGTACCCCACTGAGGTCCCTGTCCTCCCCAGGCTTCATCCCCCAATCTCCAGGAGTTACCCAACCTGGAACCCTACACACACCCCGGTCCCCCACCAGTGGCCAGGGAGAACTTGGCAACTCAACCATTAAAGCTAGCCATTAACATTTCCTAATCAGCTCAGCCCAAAAAATAAAACAAGATGAGAAACAGAATGAGAAAGAAAAAATCAGGGAGACCAGAGTGAGGGGAATTAATAGGAGCAGTGGCCCAAACACAATCCACATGGAGGGGGGAAGAAAAATGCACCTAATGGAAAGCACTGGAAGGGAGCATTTACCCAGTGCCTAAAATGTGACTGGGTTTATTTATTTATTTATTTATTTTAGAGAAAGTTATTTTATTTAAGGAACACATTTTACCCCTTTATATCCCACTTTCCCCCCCAATGGGGGACCCAAAATGGATTATAACATTTCCCACTTCTCTATTTTATCCTCACAACAACCCTATAAGCATGGACGGCTTCAAAAGGGAATTAGATAAGCATATGGAGCAGAGGTCCATCAGTGGCTATTAGCCACAAGGTATAGATAGGGACTCTGGGGCAAGTGGTGCTCTGTCTTCTTGGTGCTTGGGGGGGGGGTCAACAGTGGGAGGGCTTCTAATGTCCTGGCCCCACTGGTGGACCTCCTGATGGCACTGGTATTTCTGGCCACTGTGTGATACAGAGTGTTGGACTGGATGGGCCTTTGGCCTGATCCAACATTGGCGTCTCTTATGTTCTTATGTTAGGCTGAGATAATTCGGCTGGTCCAAGGCCACCCAGCAAGCTTCCATGGTAAAGTGGGGATTCAAACGCAGGTCTCCCAGATCCCAGTCCAACATTGTAATCACTCCTGATAGCCATGTGTTATGTATATGGACCGCCACCAGGGGTCCGCGGCTATAGCAGGAGCTTGGTCCCCAAACACAAAGGGGACCTAGGATCCTAGTCCACCTTGCGTCCACCAATAGCACCTTTGGCGGGAAATTCAAACCCTCCTATGGGGACAGAGGTGTGCCGGGTGGGAGTGTATATAGTTGACCTTGCAGGGCTGTTTTTCCTTGTCTTCTTGTGAAGTACAATAAACACGTCTGAACTCATGTCGTAGTCTGAGATCTCCATGCGTTGAACACAGTACTTTTCAGTGGCGACAAAGGTGGGATTCCGATGAGCAGGCCAGGCTCACCTTCCAGTGCAGCACCGAGCATCGTTCCAGAAAACGCCACTGTGCCCTGCACTGCTCCCGAGCAGCACTGCTCCGTGCCCGGCATCGCTGAACACTGCTCCCCCGCTCCGCGCTAGAGTCATGGCCTCCACTCTGGTACACCTCAAGGTTTTTGTTCCCACTCATCCCACGCTCTGGGATTTGTGAACGGACCAGCTAACCTGCCATCTCACCTTCCATGAGATAACCAATGCAGGCAAGAGAAGGGCTCTCCTCCTCAGCTCATGTGGCGTGAACACAATCCGGCTTGTGAAGAGCCTCCTGGCCCCAAAGGCTATCCTCAAGTGTACATACAATGAGATCATAGACGCCCTGACCAGGTACCTCACACCCAAGCCAACGACGCTGGCCAAGCAGATGGAATTCCAGGGGCGCATGCAGAAGCCCCGTGAGACGGCTGCAGCATTCATGGCCACGCTGCACCAACATGCCATGGAGTGCGACTTCTCCAAGGTGGAGGAGAACCTCTTGACCCAGTTCGCCTGGGGAATCAGAGACATGAAGCTCTGCTGAAAGATGATTGGCACATCAGACATCAAACTCAATGATGCCCTCCAGCTCGCCATTGCCCACGAGGCCTCCCACTGCGACCGACCACCGACAGCGTCTCATCTTGTGCTCCCCAACTCAGCGCCCGAGACCTCAGATGAGGACAACATCCGTCTCTTCCACACACCCCACCGCCGGAAGCCGACAGGATCCACCGGAGCCTCCGGACACACCGGTAAGCCTGCCGGACGTTCCCCATGCGCCAGCTGTGGAGAGTCGCAGGAGCGCAAGTTGTGCCGGTTCCGGGACGCCAACTGCCACACATGTGGAAAACAAGGACACCTCGCCCACCTCTGCAGATCCAAGGGCAACCGGAACCATCCACCCCAGCCAGAACCACACTGCCAGGCCTCTTTGCACTATGAGGCCACCAAGGGCACAGATGATCTCTACCTCCTGACCATCCAGCTCTCACTAGAGGTACTATGCCTCCCCAACTTGCCCGCAGCCCCGAAGATCCAGGTCCAGGTCACGATCGAAGGGTCCCCCTGCCCAATGGAAGTGGACTCAGGGTCAGCGGCTTCCATCATATCTGTGGAAACGCTGGACAGACATTGTCCAAACGGCGGGACCCACCTGCGACCGCCCTTGAGCCTGGTTGACTTCTAGAGGAACCCTGTTCCAATACGGGGTGTGGGGACTTTCTAGGTGCAGTACCGGAGCTTTGAAGTTTTCCTGGACTTAATAGTAGTGGAGGGGAATTTGGTTAGCTTACTGGGGTGGGTGTGGTTTGCACCATTGGGCATCACAGTAGGAGGGTGAATAAATGTGTGCCGTGGGACTTTGCTGAGGTTTGTGGGGAATTCCCTGTGGTCTTTGATGGGGTTCTGGGTTGTTACAAGGGCCCCCCTGCAATGTTCCCTCTAAGCTGTGGGGTCTTGTGAGCAAAAATTCTACTTTGTGAGCTACTGGCATTAAGGTTGTGAGCAAGAGATTTCGCTGCTGGATAACTAGTTTGCTCTGGAGCCATCCATCCTGAGCCAAGACAAAATCTGTGAGCCAGAGGCTCAAAAACTGTGAGCTAGCTCACACTAACTCAGCTTAGAGGGAACACTGCCCCCCTGTTTCATTGCAACTCAACCCCCAAATTGCCCCCATCCGCATGCGGTTCTGCACTGCCCCACTCGCTTTGCGGCCGAAAATCGACATGGAGCTAGATTGTTTAGTGGCACACGGGGTCCTCAAACCAGTCTCCCATGCGCCGTGGGAAACCCCCATTGTAACTCTGGTAAAGCCCAATGGTGACGTCCGCATCTGTGCAGACTATAAATGTACATTGAAGAAGGCCTTCCATGACCATGCCTACCAGTCTCGGTCGTGAGCCATGTGTTGGCTTCCTTAGCTGCCAGTGGATGAGGCCACAGCAACGGCCCAGACTATTGTAATGCACCGGGGGGCTTTTAAGGTTAGGAGGCTGCAGTTCGGCGTAAGTGTGGCCCCGGGGATATTTCAGCAACTAATGGACTCCTTGTTGAAAGGGATCCCTGGGGTAATGCCATTTTTGATGACGTCCTCATTGCCACAGCCACCCCAGACGACTTCGCCTCCTGCCTCCACGCCGTCCTTAGCCGTCTCGACTCAGTGGGCCTCAGAGTCAAACCGGAGAAGTGCCTCCTTGGGGTTCTGGAGGTGGACTTCCTGGGCTTCCGGGTCGATGCATCTGGCCTCCATCCAGCGAGGGACAAGATCAAGGCCATCATGGAGGCCCCCAGACCCACATGCAAGGCAGAACTTCAGGCGTTTTTAGGACTACTGAACTTTTATCATGCCTTCCTGGCACACAAGGCTGCGGTTGCGGAGCCTCTTTACCACCTCCTGGACAAATCATTGACGGCTGTCGAGCACAATTATGCGCAGATAGCCCGGGAGGAGTTGGCAATTGTGGTGGGGGTGAAAAAGTTTCATAACTTTGTGTACGGGCACCCTTTCACTATTGTAACTGAACACAAGCCTCTCCTTGGCTTATTTGCAGCAGACAAGCAGACCCCCCCAGGTGCTCTCACCCAGGGTTCTCCATTGGTTCCTCTTCCTGGCCGGCTACAATTATCGCCTGGAACACTGCCCAAGCAAGGCGATGGGGCACACCGATGCCCTCAGCCCCTGCTGTCTGGGGATGCCGACCCGGCCCCTGCTCCCGGGGTCCTGATGCTAGAAGGCCTCCCTGAGCCACCCCTTCGAACCACGGATATAGCTGCCCGATTGGCCTGCGACCCCATCGTCTCCTGGGTTTGGGGCTGGGTGATGAGGGAGTGGCCTACATCCTCCGCTGGCCCCAAGTTTGTGGCGTTCACAACCTAAAGGGACGAGCTGTCAGTGCTCAAGAGTTGTCTCCTGTGGGTCATAGTCCCCCCACACCCTGTGACAGAGTCCTCAATGCTCTCCATGAGATGCATCTGGGAATTGTAAGGATGAAGGCTATAGCTTGAAGCTATGTTTAGTGGCCGGGAATCGATGCCGAGATCAAGGCCTGGGTGAGGAGATGCCAGACCTGTCATGCGGTCCGCCCAAACACGCCAAGCGCACCAACCCAGTCGTGGGAGTCAACACACAAACCTTGGTCCCAACTACATATTGAGTTTGCTGGGCCCTTCCAGGGGCTGATATTCCTAGTAACAGTAGACTCATACTCCAAATGGTTGGAGATCAGCCCCGTGTCCACCACCTCCACGAAGGCCATCATCCCCTCACTCTGCTGGATCTTTTCCACCCATGGACTGCCAGACAAGATAGTCTCCGACAACGGGACTGCCTTCACATCGGTGAAGTTTTAGGACTTCCTCCAGCAGAACCTGATCCGGCATGTAAGATCGACATTTTTCCACTGCACGACCAACGGCCAAGTGGAGAGGATGGTTTGCACAGCAAAGGAAGCTCTCAGTTGGATCACACATGGGGACTGGAAGCTCCGGCTCACCTGCTTCCTACTGACAAGGTGGATGACACCCAACCTCATCACCAGGTGCTGCCTAGTGGAACTGTTGATGGGCCAGCGCCCCCCCCATCCTGTTGGACTGCCTACATCCAGACCGGGCGCCGGACTCAAGGAGACTGACGGAACAAAGGGATGCTCCCCGGGGGTTCTTTCCAGGTGACCCCATGTTCATCCAGAACCTTGGGAGAGGCCCCCCTGGATTGCCAGACGGGTAGTCCAAGTCACCGGCCCAGTATCCTATGAGGTCTCTACAGAGGATGGCCAACTCCTGAAAAAGCATATCACCCAACTTAGGCAGCGACAGCTCCCAGAGGCTGAAGAGCAACCCCAGCTCAAGGGACTGGGACTCTATGCACCGCAAGCCAGCACTCAGCCCAAACTCCCCTGCACAGGTGAGCTCCCACCGGTCGAGCCCCCGGCCACACCACCAGAACCCAAAGAGCCACTGCCGCCCTCGCCGCAACTAGACACAGCCAGCCAGGCAGAGGCGGCCATAAGCAATCCCGTGCCAGCGCCCCGGCATTCCCTCCGAGAGCGCAGAACCCCCATCTATCTGCAGGACTATGTAACATAGGTTGCATCGGAACTAAGGGGGAAGGGGTGTTATGTACACGGAGCACCACCGGGGGTCCACAACTAAAGCAGGAGCTTGGTCCCCAGACACAAAGGGGACCTAGGATCCTAGTCCACCTCGAGTCTACCAATAGCATCCTTGGCAGGAAATTCAAACCCTCCTTTGGGGACAGAGGTGTGCAGGGTAGAGTGTATATAGTTGGCCTTGCAGGGCCGTTTTTACTTGTCTTGTTGTGAAGTACAATAAACGCATCTGAATACATGTCGTAGTTCAAGTTCTCCATGCGTCGAACCCAGTACTTTTCACCATCCCTCTTGGCAAAGTGACTTATCTCCTTCCCAGCCCCAATCATGGGTTGGAACCAGTGATCCACTTGCACAGGGATCATGAATCCCCCCCCCCAATTTGCATCAGTCCTTTCCATCTTTGGGCCTTTACATCTTTGGGAAAATTGATTCTTGGAGTCATGGGCACTGGGTGGAGTAATAGCTATGTGAGGAGTAGAAAGGTGGAAAATTGCTCCTGCCACTCTCTTTCATCAGTGCAAACCAGAAATCAGCTACTGCCGGTCATCCTGGTGATGTTTGCTAATTTTGCTGGATCTGCATGGTCCAAATAGCAGCCATCATGAAAGACCAGTGGCAGGAGCTTCAACCCACGTCTCTGTAATCAAAATCATTTTGATTCTAGGATTGTAGCTTCCATTGCTGAGGAAGCTCAACTCTGAAAGTATCCACAACCTTTTGCTTGGGACCTTATTTGGAGTCACTGCTGAGATGAAATGGATGAAGGGCTTCTTCAGATGACCAAAGTAGACGTGATGTTTTAAAACAAGTTGAGATCCAGTTCCTGTGCCACAGTCCCATTTTGAATTGGTTCCCTGCAGTGCTTTAAAAATGTGTTGAACACAGCTGCAGTGTGACTTAAGGGAGAGAGAGGGAGAGGAAGTCAGGTCAGGTCTGGGGAAGATGGACCCAACTTGTTTAAAAATGTCATGTCTTATTTGGCCTACAGTTTGTTTTGAAAACAGCAGATGTGAGAGTTGGCTCTTTGGAGATAGAATTCTTTGCATGTTTGAGGACTCCTGTGCTCAGGGATCATTTTGTAGAAAAAGAGGTGCAGGAGCTCATTAGCATAACTTATTAGCATAAATTATTTGCATATGTCACACACCCTGACATCACCAGACGTGTGTCAGAAGGCAACACCCACCACTCAGGCTCCATTGGACTGTTTTGGATTGCTAGCTATGGGGCGGGGACACACACGCAGATCTGCCCTTATAGAGGAGGGAGAGCTTGTACCTGAAGGAGGGGGGCTCTGCAACTTACCTGGCTGCTTCTTGCTCCTCGTGGCCCAACTGAGGGCTGCTGGGAGTAGGGGGCGGGGCTTGTTGCATGTGCCCG
>NW_015172019.1:453387-462550 GCF_001447785.1 Gekko japonicus | reverse complement strand
TAAAGGTCCCCGTATAAAGAGGGAGGGACTACTTTGCAGGCTTGGAAGGAGGGAGGCTGTTGGCGGAGTTTCCAGCCCATACGGGTATCTGGGATGGGAGGGGCTTACTCAGTTTAGCTGTTGCACCCCCTCCTATCGGGGCAGTTCTTTTGGAATTGGCTGGCGAGGAGGATCATGTCTCTGGCACGGTGTTTTTTTGAGCCTAGAAGTCTTTTGTCGATTGGTTTGGAGGCTTGGGATGGTTGGGTGCGGTTATTGTGGGCCGTGTTAGCTTATTGGTGGGCCGGTTGGTGGTACCTCATTGCCCTCACCCCCCTCCCTTTCACCTCTCTCCCCCCCCCAGTTTGCTATTACTAGCATGGGGACGACCTTTTTCATGCCATATTTCTAGTCTTGCTTGCTGCGGGTTCACAGGTCGCTCGTGCTCAGCAGCTTCGCGAGCAGGCTGGGCGCGGTTGAGCGGTGGGTGTGGGCGCCATTTTGTCACGTGCTGTCCTCATGCGAGATGGCATCGGGGAAAGGGAAGGGGCCGGCAAAGGATTCATAGCAAGCAGCAAAAGCTGCGAAGCCTGTGGGTGAGGCTCACTCCTCGTCGGATGACGAGGAGACAGAGCAGGAAAGGCGGCTCATTATAGAGCATCTGGAGGTGTTAGAGAGTGCTCGTGGGATTACGGTCACTTGGGGGTGGGTGGAAGTCCTGTGGGCCTATTGTTGGTCCCACTCCTCTCCGTTTAATCAAGCAGTGTTGGCCCGTCTTTCAGCTCTAGATGGCTCCTCTTCAAGCAATCCCCCTGCAGGGAGCAAGGACGGTGGATCAGAGCAGGGGACCATGGCCGCTGAAGGATCGCCAACTCAAAGTGCGACTGGAGAGGTGGTACCGGTTGGCGTGGCCGTTGCAGCCATGGACAGTATGGGTAAGTTGGATTCTTCTAGTGGGAGAACCACTTGGTCATGGGGACCTGGGAACTCTGTGGGCACTGCCGTAAGTGCACCTTCAGGGGCTCCGGTGGGTAATTTGGCAGGTCCTCCTTGTGGGCCCGGTTCTCCATGGGGGTTTTATCCTCCCGCCATGGCCAGAGCATGGTCTTTGGGGATGGGAGGCTGGGGACCCAGTCAGCAGCCCTCTTGAGGGGGTTGGGGCTATGGCCCACCCCCCAGCCTCTTTGAGCTCGGTGCCTTATAATGCCATGTCATGCGGGGATGCAGGGATGCCCTGGGGTGACCATTTAACGCTAGCAACCCAGAAGAAAATTCTGAAAGGGGAGTTTGTAGATGTATTTTCCTTATTGTTCCAGGACATTGAGAAGAAGGACAAAGAGGATCTGGATGAGAGGGATAAGGAGCGGTTAAAGCACTGCTGCATTGACCGAGCCTGGGTGAATTGGCTACTGGGCTTACTGATCTATGCTGGAGTTGTGGTGAGAATTCATCCCATCAGGGCTGCCCCCTTTTTTCAGTATATTGATAGTATTTACCGGGCTTATACTGAATTCACTTGGGAGGCCTGGCTTCAATATGACGAGGAGTTTAGAATGTGGGTGGCGGTCAATCCGGCACTGCCTTGGGATCAGGTGCATTAGCACCTGTGGCTACAGCTCATGTCTTCGGCGAAGCCGGTGTCTGGGGATCGTTCCTTTACCAGTCACATTGCACAGAGGTCATCTGGGACTTCCACAACTCGCCCCTCAGGGGGGCCAGTGCATTCAGCCTCGGCTGTTCTGCTGGAGTTTGCACCGCAGGGAGCTTGTGGATGCAAGCCCTATAAGTTCAGGCATGAGTGTCCCTTGTGCGGGGAGTACCATTCCTTTACCGCCTGTTGCAGAGCAAAGCAGAGATCGGGGGACAAGAGACCTGGAGGGGGAAGCATCTCTCCCCAGGGACTGGGAAAAGGGTCCCAGCCCCATAAACCTGACTCATCTTAAGAAGTGGTTAGAGGGGTATCCCAATAATGTAGATAGGTTATATTTACTTGAAGTTTTTTCTGCTGGTTTTAGGATCCCTTAGACAGGCGTTAGGACGGCTTTCATGGCTAGTAACCTCAAATCTGTAGTAGGCTTGGAGCAGGTAGTCATGGACAAGATTGGGAAGGAGTGCAGGAAAGGCAGGGTCTTGGGCCCCTTTTCTTCCCCACCTGTTTTTACTTTGAGGGTGTCACCTTTGGGGGTGGTGCCCAAGAAGGCTCCGGGTGAATTCCGGCTTATCCATCACTTGTCTTTTCCCAGGGGTGATACAGTCAATGACGGTATACCGGACCATCTATGTTCTGTCCGATACACATCTTTTGATCAAGCCGTCCGAGTGGTGCATAGGTGTGGCCCTGCAGCAGAAATGGTGAAGTGCGACATTAAGTCAGCATTTTGCCTACTGCCGGTTCACCCTGAGGACTTCGACCTGTTAGGTTTTGCTTTTGATGGTCAGTTTTACGTGGACAGGGCTCTCCCTATTGGTTGCTCAATTAAGGAGGTAGTGCATTATTTGGATGATTTTTTTTTTGTTGGGCCTGTGGGATCTGGGTGGTGCCAGTACTTGCTCCAGGCATTTATGGAATTAGCCGGCAAGCTTGGGGTCCCGTTGGCTCATGAAAAGACCGAAGGGCCATCATCCAAATTAACTTTTTTGGGGATTGAACTTGATACTGTTCAACAGACTGCTCGCCTGCCGGAGAGCAATTTGGAGCAGCTGAGAGAGCAGGTCACTAGCTTTTTGGCCAAGAGGAAAGCCTCCCTGTTAGAGTTACAGCAGCTAGTGGGTCATTTAAATTTTACTTGCCGGGTGGTGGCCCCTGGGTGGTGCCATGTCTGGCTTGAGCAAACCGCACCACAGGGTCAGAATCTCTCGGGGGTATGAGGGAGGACTTGGTGGTTTGGCAGTTTCTTGGGGGCCAGTTTAATGGGGTTTCCTTTTGGAGGGAGGACTTTCACTTGTGGGGCAGCCTGCAAGTGGCCTCAGATGCAGCAGGGGCCATCAGTCTCAGGGTCACTGGTGTGCAGCTGAGTGGCCGCCTGAATGGGTTCAGGGCGACATTTGCCGGGACCTAACCTTCCTGGAATTCTTCCCGATTTTGGTAGCCCTGTGGGTCTGGGATGACCAGCTAGCCAACAATGTCATACATTTTTGGTGTGACAATCTGGCGGTGGTTCACGTTGTCAACTCCTTGACTTCCACTTCCCCACATGTCATGGGCCTGGTTCGCTGTCTCACTTTGCGCTGTTTAAAGCTGAATGTTCTTTTCCTCGCCAAGCATGTCCCAGGGGTAAATAACAGGGTGGCAGACGCTCTGTCTCGGAAACAGGTGGAGAGGCTTCACCAATTGGCCCGGGAGGTAGATCTACATCCAACCAGGATGCCTCAGGAACTCTGGCAGCTTGGCAGGTCGAAGCTAACAGGGCCATTGGGCTTGCACTAGCACCAAGTACACAGAGAGCTTATGGCCAGGCGGTCCGGCAGCTTCGGGCATTGAGGGGCCAGGTAGGGCTGCAGGATGTCTGGCCGGTGCCTGTTGATCATTGCTTCAATTTTCTGTTATGTTGAAAGGTAAGGGTTTAGCTGTCAAGTCTATTAGGTCACAGTTTGCAGGGGTTGCTTTCCATAGTAAGGCACAGGGATTCATTGAATTTACTTCTGATTTTTGATTGAGGAAAATGCTTGAGGGATGGGCACCGTGAGCAGTAGCAGCCCATTTCACCATGTGTGCTGAAGGGTCTGCTGGGCATTTGGTCACAGGTTTGTAGTTCAGAGTTTGAGGGTCTCTTGTTTCATGCGGCTGCCTTGACCGCGTTTTTTGGAGCCCTCCGGGTTAGTGAGGTAGTCCAGCAGTCCAAGCTTGACCCTCAAAAGAAGGCTTTCCAGATGGGGGATAATTCCATGGAAGAAGACGTGATCTGGATTAGGCGATCTAAGACCAATCAAAACGGGAAAGGGAACAAAATTGCCTTGGGGATTTGTGCAGATGGGGACCTTTGTCCAGTTTTCTCACAACAGACATGACGGGCCCTTGTTCCAGCACGGGGACAGATTGCTTCTGACCAAATACCAGTTTTGGGCGGTCACTTCAAGGGCTTTAAGTAAGCTGGGTCTGTCCAGAGTTTCCTTCGGCACTCACTCTTTTCAGATCGGGGCAGCGTCTACCACTGCTGCCATGGGCTATTTTGATAAGGCTATCCAAAAGGTGGGGCAGTGGCGCTCGGTGGCTTATAAGACTTACGTACGGCCTCTGTTGGCTCCTTAATGAGGGTTTACTGTTTAATGTTTGTTGTTGTTGTTGTTTGTAGGTTCTTTAGATCCGGTGTGGAGGCTCCGTGTGCTTATTGTGGGGTACAGCATGGTCCTCTGGGCAGCTCATTATGCAGCGAGATCCAGAATGAGAAACCAGCTGGGCCTGAGTGACTGTGCCATCATTGAGTGGCAGGGCCGATGGGGCCTGCATTGGACCGGGCTGCTGCTGTTTTGTGAGCGGGCTGGGCCTCCTCCTGACATCTTGGTCATTCACCTGGGGGGTAATGACCTTGGAATGGCCAAGGGGAAGGCGCTCATCCTGCAGGTGCAGGATGATATGAATGACATCATGGCATGGTGGGCCGATGTCTGGCTGGTGTGGTTAGCCATTTTGCCCCGCTGGATGTGGAAATGGGCATGCAACCCACACGCCATCGAGAGGGCGCAGAAAAAAGTGCAGGCATGATGCGGGGTCGAGGCTTTCTGATTCCACACCCGGGCATCGTATGGGAGTGTGCTCATCTCTATCGGGAGGACGGGGTGTATCTTTCCGAGTTGGGGAACAGGATACTGTTGGAGGATTTTCAGCAAGGGCTGAGGCAGATTGTCGGCCGCTGTGTGGGGTCAAGGGCCAAAGCAGAGGCTTGACCCTTTTCTGTGGTGGAAATCTGGCCTGTTTTTTTACATGGGGAACACCAAGTGCACCATGCACAAACCATTCCTTGGGATGGACATTGGATGGGGACTGTGGGTGACCTGTTGGACGCCTCGGGCTTGGGTCTCCCTTCATGCTCTGTGTCTGAAGGTGGGCTCAAATTAGGGTGCTGACATGTCTGCCACCTGGCAAAGGCTGTGTTATGGTTGGCCCATGCCAGGGGCTTTGGTGTTTCGCCCCTGTTAAGTCTGGAGAGGGATCATGGGATCCTCTGCCGGTCTATGTTGCAGCCCTTGCCAGTTACTGTTCTTTCAGTTACAGTTTAATAAAACTGCCCTTAGTTTACACCATATACCTGTGTCAGTCTCTTTCTTCCGACAAAGTCTGCAAAGAATTCCCCAAAGGTCCAGATTAGAATGGTGTGAGCTAAAATAATGTGGTTTTGATTCAGAGTGAGCCCAAATTAACTAGTTCAAGTTACTTCAGGCCCTGTTGCCTCACGTGAGATTTCTGTTGCTACTAACTTTCCTTGCTACAGTCCCTCAAATCCCAAATTTACCTGGACTAAAAGGGTGTTTTCACACATGCTGAATAATGCTTTGAATTCACTTCCAATGCAATTTGCAATTGGATTTCACAGTGTGAAACAGCAAAATCTACTTGCAAAAAAGGACATTCTAAAGTGCATTGAAAGTGGATTGTGAATACATTACTCAGTGTTAGGAAAATCTCATAGCAGAGGAGGCATCAGGATTAATGTCTGAATACTCATGAGCGAAGAAGAAGAGGAGGAGGAGGAGGAGGAGGAGATTGGAATTATACCCCACCCTTCACTACCTGAAGGAGTCTCAGAGTGGCTTACAATCTCCTTCCCCTCCCCCTCCCCACAACAGACACCCTATGAGGTAGGTGGGGCTGAGAGAGCTCTTTTGAGAACTGGTCTTTCCCAGGGCCGTAGCTAAAGCCTTCCTAGTGGGGAGGCCCTGGGGAAAGTGAGGGGGCCGGAGTGTGTGTGTGCCCTCCCCCCTTCTCTCTCTCCAAGCTCCCCCTCCTTTGTGGCTGCTTCGCTCTTTCTTTCCTCCCTGTTCTCTAGCATCTCCCCCAAAAAAGAGCGAAATATGCCGCCGCACGCATCCCGATCATTTTGAGAGGAGCCTGACGCGACCCTCCGCAGGGCGCATGCACACGTTTAAACAACACCCGCACACTCAAACATGCGGTGGCAGCCACTGAAGGCGAAAACAACATTGCGCACGAAGGCGGGGGGAGCAGCGGATCGGGAGGGTGGGGTCCCACAAAAGCAGCGGGGCCCCCGGGCCCCATGGGCTCCATGCAGGCTACAGGCCTGGTCTTTACAGAACAGCTGTGAGAGAACTGTGACTGACCCAAGGTCACACCAGCAGTTGCATGTGGAGGAGTGGGGAATCACACCCGTTTCTCCAAGATTAAAGTCTGTGCTCCTAACTAGGAAACCTGGGAAATGTAGTTCCAAATACTTTCCAGTTTATTCAGTGAACAATTTGCATGGGAGATCTCTAAATAAGCTGCTCTGAGCTTTTTAAAGAAAATAAGGAGAATGAATGAGTAAATGAATGAATGAATGTACATAGAAGATACAGACATAGCATAAAGCACTATTTATTTACTTATTCTATTTATACCCTGCCCTCCCTGCAAACAGGCTCAGGGCGACCCCACCTCTTCTTCTATTTTGAGTAACATAGCACATGCCTAGATATCAAATATGCACAAACACACTTCTGGATTGCATCTCCTGCATGGAATTAATGACCACTGGTTTCAATGGAAATTATTTCCAAATTGCATGTTATCCTCAATCATATATGCACATAGCGTTCCAGCATATTAGGGATGTGCCTTCAGAATATAGCTCTCAAAATCCTAACCAAATACACTTGTCTCAGTAGTGGTAAGGATTAGGGGAGACACAATGACTCAGTAAATAGGTGCCTGACCAGCATGTTGTCCAACCAGCACACTTAGCCCAGTCTGTATCTGCATTGCGTGTCAGTGTTCTTTATTGGCATTTCTGAGTGCAGTGATTCTCCCAATCACATCCTTGCCCCTCGCTTGGAAAGGGCTGTCATTCTCTAATTCTGCATAAGGAAGAGAATTCATTTTCATAGCCATTCCAGCTGTTGGGTGTTAGTCTGATGACAGGCAAGAAGAAGGCAAGCCAGAAGCAGAAGTTTTGGCTTAAGCCAGTTCCCTCTCACTATATGCCTGGAGCTTTAAGGGAAGGACTTGCTTGTATCCACTGTAAGGAGGGAAAGACGCCATTGTCAAGACCCAGACCTGGGTCCCCTTGAGCCATTGCTCCTCAAGCATGTCAGCAGTGTTCAGACCAGACACAAGAAACCAGACCTCTTCTTCAAAGAATATGAAAAGATTTATTTAATAAGAAAAGAAAGAATACCATTAGGCAACACTGGCAGGGCTCTTTTTGTAGAAAAGGAGCTTTAAGGGAAGGACTTGCTTGTATCCACTGTAAGGAGGGAAAGACGCCATTGTCAAGACCCAGACCTGGGTCCCCTTGAGCCATTGCTCCTCAAGCATGTCAGCAGTGTTCAGATCAGACACAAGAAACCAGACCTCTTCTTCAAAGAATATGAAAAGGTTTATTTAATAAGAAGAGAAAGAATACCATTAGACAACAGTCTACTTGATTAAATAGCAGTACACAAAAAAGCTGACTTTTCTGTCTAACACACTGATACCTGACAGATGGCACAGTCACAAAAGTTCAGAGTCCAAAACCAGAGGCTTAGGCAAGGCATTCTTCTACAATCCAGTATAGTCCACGCCTCTGTCCAGTAAAATCACCAAGTCAGTGTCCCCCTTCCATTAATCTCTAGCTCAATGATACTTATTGGCCCTCTGGCATCAGATGACAGTCCAGGTCCAGTCAGGGCTCGCAGAGGGCCAATAAGGGCTCGCAGAGGGCCAATAAGTATCATTCACAGGAATTCTCTGGAAGAGTGCATCCTTGTGCAGGCCAGGGGTTGGACTAGATGACCCTGGAGGTCCTTTCCAACTCTATGATTCTATAATTATCGCTCCTGCCCCCCACCCCCACACCTCATAGACCACAAGCTTTCAGGAAGAACTAACTGCCACCTTCTTGACTACAACCTTGAAGGAGATAAGAGCCTGTGGACAAGCTGGATTGATTACAGACACCTGCAACTGGAATAGGTATACTAACATCCACATTAACCCTTGGGAGGAAACAGGGTGCTTTGCCTCACAGCCATATTGCTTGGAGACAGCAGTCAAAGGGCCGGAAGTGCTCCTTTCCCCTTGCGCACTTTTCCCATGCTCAGTTCCTCTTTGCAATAGGCAACCTGATGATTGTGAAAAAGAGTTATGTTGAAAAGGCTGGAAGAAAAGGGTTGAAATCGTCTGTTCTGTTGCAGAGTTCATGTGTGTGGGTGGGGTTTAATGTCCCATGCTGTTTCTTTTGAAAAATGTAGCCCACCCCCTGCTTGCATCATCATCCTGGTAGTGAAACAACATAGGGGGAATTGATCATCATGCATCTGTGTGGTAGGAATGTAGTTCCCTTTTCTGCTTGTGATCTGTAATCTGGCAATTTGACATCCTAATTGGTTGAGAGACAAAAGGTTACAGGTAGGAACAGGTTTTCCCACAAAAACACAATGTAAGCATCGAATGTAACAATAACTGCAAACATGTGTCATAACAAGATTAAAGAATCAGAACAACATCTTAATGAACAAAATGAGCTCAACATAAATTTAAATAAAAATTTCTGACACACACATTCTTTCTGCGCATCCAGGTGTCCCAACTGACTTCAGTGAATGGAGCAGCTCTGCACATGATTCACTACAGCGGAGATCCAACAAAGATGATCGTCTTGTTGATCCTACTGTGGGCAAACCAAATTTATCAGATGCCAGCTGTAACCGGTCAGATTCTGCTAAGCTCTGTCCTTGGCATTCTACATTCGGCACCCCCACAACTCTCCCCCCCCCCCGAGGCCTACCCAGAAGCCAATATTTTTTTAGTCAAATCTCACAATGCTACTGGGGAAGACCTTACAAGCGGAGAACTTTGTGTGCTCATGAGAGGCCCTAAGAATGCATTTGGGTTGAGAGACTACATATGTACAAATAATGCCATACACTTCTCCCCCACCCTCTGTTTTTCCTATCTGTTCCAAACTGCTTTTGAAACTGAAAAGGTTCAAAGAAGCCCCCAAAAGGTGTGTCCCTGGCTAGATGAGCTGACAATCTACATTTTGTTTGT
>NW_015172019.1:408291-453328 GCF_001447785.1 Gekko japonicus | reverse complement strand
GGGCTTGGCTTGTTCCTGTGCTGTAAGGAGAAAAAAATGCTGATTCCTGTGCTTTGCCAGGATTGTGCCCACTGCAAGGAAATAAGTATTAGTGGTTTCAATGGAATTTACATCCATCTAATGTGTTTTGGACGAGGGTGTTAATGCATAGCACTTAGACCTATTACATGCATTTTAAAAGCACACTTGATTTATTTTGCACATTTTTAAAAAGTCATTTCCACAAGACGGTTCCATGATTTGTCAGTTCAAAGCAGTACCATTTTTAATTCTCTCCTCCATCCCGATTTGAAATGGCTCAAGCAATATATTTCTTTATTTCGAACAGCATTCAAAGTAAAACAACGTAATGTGGCAACAAACCTTGCAGAAACGTATAGCTTCACCGCGAGTAGCCTCTGCTTTACCAACATTCAATCAAATTCTCATTTAAGGTCTGTTTTGATGGACCATTGTACTGTGGAAGGGGAAAAAAGAGGGAGGGGGCAGAAGAAAAGCCATATGTAATCTGTGTTTGGTCACGGGTAGCAAGTCAATGTGGGTTTTTTTCCCTAGGAAAATAAAATAAAATGAAACGTTCTTTTTATTATTTACTAAACTCAATACATTTTCCAAAATGCAGGGATTTTTAAAAAATCAGTTACGTGGCACGGATCCAGCCGGGAAACCTGTTTTACTGATGGGGTCTCTGCTGCTCCAGTGTTTCTGTCATCAGTCTGACCTTGCTGCTTTTCTGCAGTGCCATTATACCCCGGGTGCTGGCTTATTTTCATACTGCAGCCCCCAACTATTTGATCCCACTTCATCTACTTCACGGACACAGACATTTGTTGGGCTTATTAGCTCAGCAGGAGCCTTATCATATTTTGTATCGGAGGCTGCTGGAGATGTCAAGAGATGGAAATGCTGTGTAGCTTTTTATCCTCCCTTCTTGCACTTTCTCCTCCAGCCCCACAGCACATTTGGATTCAATGCTCTCCTGCCACTAGCCACCGAGATCTCTTTAAATATGTCTAGCTTTGCCATCTGTACCAATAAAACTGCAAAGGCTTAGCCATGATTAGGCTGTCAAGATTTATTAAGTTAAAAAGTATCAAAGTTTCTTGCTGCAACCCCAGACCTTTTAAGAGTCCACCTCCTTTAGAATCTCTCCCCCCCCCTTTCCCCGCTAACACTAGAATCAGTGTGCTTCGCTTGACCTTGACCAAGATATGCACCCAGGGAACACTAATGAATTTGGGCCAATTCATCTTGGAACTCCAAATTTAATCAAGCTGACATGCCAGGGAAAGCAGAGTATAATTAACTCCTAGCATTTTAGGTAATCTGTAAAATTCATAAACTTAGCTTGATCTCTGTGTTTGTGTTATTAAATATTTTTTGTTTGTTTGTTTAATAACATACCAGGTTAAAGCCATAGAATCCTAACAATTAAACCAGCGTTTTCAATAAAGGATTCAATACAAATTTTTATCTTTCTCTTTTGTAAAAACTAACAGGCAATCTCTGGTTGCCAATAATGTAAACGCTGTGATCTTCTGTTCTTGAGCAGAGAAATTACGCACAGCCAATTAGATCATGTCTTTAAAAATAAGTCACTGTGTAATCATTTTCAATACTGTGTTGAATAAAAACGAATGCTGGCAAATAAATTTATGCAATGATTCGTACAGGATTTTATCTTTAAAAAAAGGACTCTGAGCTTTAAGCAGTTCTTGTGTAACAATATTTTTATGTTGTGTTTTATTTACTGATTGCTATCTTACAAATCCTAGGAGTTTCAGATAAAGATTGGTACCCTTCCCCATTAAATGCTGTACAAACAAAAGGAGGCCACGCTACCTGCCCTGAGGGACATGAAACAATGCTCAGTGAAATCTTGAAGATATATTTATACATTCATCCACGCACACACACACAAAAGGCATGCCTGGTCATCTCTGATGCTACTCCTACTGAACTCCCTGTGGTTTGCAGGCTTCCCTTCTAGCTTCTTGTGGTCACCAAACTACCCCTAGGGCAGGCCCTCAAATCCAGACACTCCTGTGTATTTTTATATCCAGAAACATATTGGTGTTCTGTAGGTTGTGTTCCCTTGTGGCTGCTTGAAGAGATGGGAGGATACAGTTTGGACCAAAGATATTACAAGCAATCTTTTTGTTCTGTATTCACATAAAGTAAGCAATAGCAATAAAAAGGAAACAGTCTTAAGTAATGATGGCTGGCAATTTTTGTATTTAATGAATCCTTACCAACAATTGGTGAGAATTCATTATTCCCCGCCCCCTCTCTGTTGTTAATTTTCCTATACATTGTATTAATAAACCTCACCAACTAAACATTTAGCTGGACCATACATAGGTCTTGGTGTGAAATGGTTACTGCACATATAAGCTTGAAGCCAGAAGCTGAATTTCTGATGGAGGATCATACTAAAGGAGTAGCGCACATTAGAATTCCTTACCTTCCAGACCCTGGTTAATAACCTTTTGCTGAATTCTAAATATGGCAAAGGTGAAGAAGAGATATCCATCTACATTAAACATTCAAAAGGGGGATGCATTATAGCAGCCAAGAGTGCGAACTAGAATATCCTCAAATCAAATCTTACCTTTATCTTACACTCAGTGGGTGGACTTGAGGTGTACACTTTGGAATGTGCATAGAAATGTTATCCTTGTGCAAGTGCAGCACAGTTTGTTTATAAAATTTTGTTGAGATTCTTTAAGTTTGAACTGGATTCAGCAATACCTGAGAAGAACGGAAAATATACACAGTGCAGTTCTGCTTGCACAAGCAGTAGCACTACAGCTGCAGCAACACATAGTGGTTTGATATAATTTTTATCTAAACGACAGCATGTATGTGGAGCGATGGAATGTACAACAGATGGTTCATGTGATTTCATTTAATTTGGTTTTGAAATTGTATCAAAAGAAATGCCCTGTGCTATGTCTTGTGAATGTGAAAAAGAGAGCAGAGATGCAGTCTGTTTCACTTAGTGCAAGCTGACAGTGATTTTAGCATTTCCACTTGTGCAAGGATGTGGAAATCTTCCACTGGATCCAACCCATTGTTGTGTCACGTGTTCAGAGTTATTACCACATTTGGGTGCTATAACACTTGTTATTTTGCTACAACAGACTCACACAGCTATGCCTTTGGAATTCTTGTTTTCTCAACAACTTAGACAAAACTCTCAACCCTCGTCCTTAGCATCTTCACTCTTAAATTGTATCAGAAGGTAGCATCCCTGTTTTACAGGTCATTAAAATTTTCCCTTCCAGAATAGGCACACATGATGAGGAATTGTTCTTCCATCCCCTTGCACTGCCATGATCCTGATGAAGGCGGGAATGAGCAGGGGGGGGGGTTATTTTAAACAAACAAACAAACAAAGGAGACAAAACGATCATTCATTTCAGCATGTTTCTTCCAGCCTGTTCAAAAGGCTAAACTACATATGTGATACTGTCATTTCCAGGACTGGGACTCCAGACAAAGAATTATGTGCTGTAAAACAGCTGCAAGCTAAAGAAAGGGGATGGGAGGTTACCTGGTCCTCTGATTTAAAATGTGTTGCTTGAAGCAGCAGTAGTGGGGGGGGGACCCTAGGTGCTTGCATTGTGCCTTAAAAAGCCCTCTTGGGGACTTAAAGAAGAGTTGGTTTTATACCCAGCTCTACCTGAAGCAGTCTCAGGCTGCAGTCACACACACTAAATAATCCACTTTCGATGCACTTTCCAACTGGATTTTGCCAGTTCACACAGTAAAATCCAGTTAGAAAGTGCACTGAAAGTGGTTTATTTAGTGCGTGTGACTGCAGCCTCAGAGTGGCTTACAATTGCCTTACCTCCTCTCCCCACAACAGACACCCTGTAAGGTAGGTGGGGCTGGGAGAGTTCTGAGAGATCTGTGACTGGCCAAAGGTCACCCAGCTGGCTTCATGTGGAGGAGTGGGAAATCAAACCCAGTTCTCCAGATTAGAGTCCACTGCTCTTAAACACTACACCAAGCTGCCTGCCACCCTGTGCCCACCCTGTGCCCACCCTGTGCCCACCCTGTGCAGGCAGGCAGGCAGGCAGGCAGGCAAGCAGGCAAGCAGTCTCTGCTATGAGAAAACCAATTTGTGCTCCTTTCTCCCCCACCATTGGGGGTGGGGCACTTTCCAAGGATGTTCTAGTGGCCCAGTTTGCCCCTGCTTGTCTCTGCTATGAGAAAACTGATTTGTGCTCCTTTCTCCCCCTCCATTGGGGCTGGGGCACTTTCCAAGGCTGTTCTAGTGGCCCAGTTTGCCCCTGCTTGAAAGGAGAATTTTTGATCTGGGTTAGACAAATGTTTTGCTTGTTCTCCTGGAGGTGCACCCCCATTTTGCACCCTGTGGGATAGAGGGAAATGCTATGCAAGCCTCCCACTCCACCATCTTCCCTCAATAATGTGTATGGCCTGTAATCAGTAACAAGGAAAGAGATTCCAGCATCTCATTGGGCACATAAATAAACCAACCCCAGTGAGGAACATACAGCTTGATAGAACAATACATAAGGTGCATTTACACTCGTAAGAAAATGGAAAGAAGGTAAAACTCATGTATCAGTGTCACCAAACACTCAGAGGTGTTTGGATGGCAGCTTGGCAAGCTGTGCTCACCAGACCCATTTCCTGCATGCCCACTATGCTTTAGTGTGATGTCTGCCTGATGCTATCAGTGTGATGCCTGCCTGATGGTATTTTATTTTTATCTAATTTTTAACATAGCCCCTTCTGTGAATACTTAAATCAGGAGACTGTGGCCATGTACACAGAACACAGACCTTTCTACAAATCCAATGAAAGCCCTGTTTGCAGAAAAATTGGGCTTAATAGCAACAACAATAATAATGGGTCAAAAAAACCCTACCTCTCAAAATTATAAAAGGCGCTTCTGTAGCTTTAAGAAATAAATGCAGTCAGTGGCCACTGCTAGGAAACCACAACAGCATTGCCAGCCTTCAAGCCTTGGTTTCTGTCAGGAAAAGGCAGGGGCAGGGAGCAGTGCCCTTTTCAAAGCTATTTTGGCTTTTGAAGGATGACTCATCAGGGCCAAGCCCAGTACTGGCCATAGGACAACTTGATTGCATGTGACTTGCATAATGAAGCCAGTATTGGCCACTCATTGCTGTTCAACTACAGCCACCCCATCAAACCCAGTGTTGTGTAGTGGTTAGAGTTTCAGAATAGGATCTGGGAGATCCAGTTTTAAATTTTTATTTTGCTTTAGAAGCTCACTGGTTGACTTTGAGCTATTCACTCACTTGCAGTCTTATCTGCCTCAAAGGGCTGTCGGGAGGATATAATGGAGGAGAGTAAAATGATTTAAGCTGCTTTGGGGCCCCATTGTGGAGAAAAACAGGATATAATTGATGTAAATAAATAATAAATGTAGCTGAAGATTGGGGGGCAGATTAAAGGTTAGGTCATTGAGGGAAAAGGCAGGGAAAGGAGAGGATATGGGGGCTTCCAGAAGGAGAGAAAGAAGGAATCATGTGGGGAAGAGCTTACAGGGGAAAGTGAGGTACCCCACAAGTTCTTCCGGGTCCACACTGTGCCAGCACTACACAACCCAGACCAAGTTTACCCAGAGAGAGGCTGACAGAAGGGAGGAAGAAGATAAATTTGAAGACAGGGGGCAGATAAAGGTAGATTGGCTGGTGAATGGGAAGAAGAAAAGGAAGCAGGAAAATCACAGAGGCTATGGGGCTTGCAGGAAAAGGGAAGCGGAAATAGTGGGGATGGGAGAGTGAGACTCCCCCCATACACAAAACCTTCAGGTATCCTGCTTGTCACTATATCTAATTCCCTGTAGACACTTAAATCCAGAGACTGGAATCATGAACAGACGAGAGGGAGAAATGTGAAATCTACCATACATACATACACCCACAAACACCTATAACCTGCCAGTTATATATTACCCCCACAATTAATAGAAGCAATGTCTGTAGCTTTAAGAAATGAATGCCTTCAGTGGCCACTGTTTGGCAACAGCGCTAGGGATGAGCATTCGGCAATAGCTGAACTGAAAAATACCTTGTCGGTATCACATAAGCCGAATACAGCTGAATACAGATCAGAGATCTGTATTTCACTACCGGTATAGCTGAACCCGAAAAAGCTGATATCCAGCATTTTTTGGGGTTCATTTTGCTATACCAAAAACAAGGTCTTATTTAAACTTAACAGCCAGAGCCACCAGTCAGCTGTTGGGTTTAAATGCCTTTCTTTGTCTCCCCGACATTGGGGAGAGAAAGAAAGGCACTTTAATCATCCCTGGGTTTCCTGCCTGATCTTCTGGAAAAGATCAGGCTGGGAACCCAGACATGTCTGCATGCTGGCCCTTTGCTTCCCCAGTCAGCCCACTGCTTTTTGCGGAGAAACTTAGGGACGGGGGCATGTTTAAAAGCCTTTCTTTCCCTTCCCCAGACTAGGGAGGGAAAGAAAGGCATTTTAAACATGCCTAGGTTCCCTGCCTGATCTTCTCCAGGTACCCCACAGCTGTGGAGAAGATAAGCCCAGGAGAAGATCAGGCGGGGAACCCAGGCATGTCTACAAGCCTGTCCTTTGCTTCCCCAGCCAACCCACCTGGGCGGGTTGGCTGGGGAAGTGAAGGACATGCAGACATGCCCCCTTCCTTCCCTGAGCCTCTCTGCTTTTGTGGAGAAACTCAGGGAAGGGGAGACATGTTTAAATGCCTTCCTTCCCATTCCCCAGATCGGAGAGGGAAAGAAAGGCATTTTTAACATGCCAGGGTTTCCTGTCTGATTTTTTCCAGGTGCCCTGCAGCCGTGGGGCACCTGGAGAATATCAGGCAGGGAACCCAGGCAGGTTGGCTGAGGAAGCAAAGGGCAGGCATGCAGACACACCCCCTTCCTTCCCTGAGCCTCTCTGCTTTGCCGGAGAAACTTGGGGAGGGGAGGGACAGTTGGAGGCATGTTTAAATGCTTTTCTTTCCCTTCCCCAGATCGCAGAGGGAAAGAAAGGCATTTTAAACATGCCAGGGTTTCCTGCCTGATCTTCTCTGTGTGCCCCACAGCCGCGGGGCACCTGGAGAAGAGAAGGCAGGAAACCCAGGCATGTTTGTATGCCTGCCATTTGCTTCCCCAGCCAGCCCACTGCAGTGGGTTGACTGGGGAAGGGCATGCATGCAAACATGCCCCCTTCCTTCCCTGAGCCTCTCGGTTTTTGCAGAGAAATTCGAGGAGGGGAGGGACAGTGGGGGACATGTTTAAATGCCTTTCTTTCCCTCCTGGAGATTGCCTTTCTTTCCCTCCTGTCTGCCCTTCTCCAGCTACCCCATGTCATCTAGAGAAGGGAAGGCAGAGAGCCTGGCTTTCCCTTGTTAATTTCACTCACAGCTGACTGGTGGGGAGTGAAATTGACAAAGAATCTGCAGGGGCTACCAGAGGGAAAGAAGGCATTTTAATATGCCCCCTTTCCCTTTGGTGGTGTATATCAGACCCAAATATATTTGGCAATACCGAATATTTCCCCAATCAGAATACATTACTGGAATTGGACTGGGGAAATTCTCCATTTTCCAATATTTTGGGGGTCTGATTTACCCGAAGTTGAAAATACCAGCTTTTGTTTTTGTTTTGCACACCCCTAAACAGCACTGCTTGACTTTAAGCCATGGTTTCTGTCAGTAAAGGACAAAGACAGGAGGCAGGGCCTTTTTCAGGGCTGTTTTGGCTTTTGAAGGAGCATTCATCAGGGGCAGACCTGGCAGCAACCACCAAGCCACTTGCTACCTCCCAACTTCCATAACTTACTCAGGCCTGCCATTAGCTACTGTTCAACAGCAGCCATCCCACATAAACCAGTGTGGTGTAGTGGTTGGAATTTCAGGATCAGATCTGGGAGACTTGGGTTTGAATTACACTCTGCCATGGAAGCTCACTGCACAATTTTGGGGCAGTTACACATCCTTATCTGAATGTGCCTTAGAGGATTGTTGAGAGGATAAAATGGAGGAGAGGAGAATAATGTAGCCATTTTGGGTTTCCATTGTGGAGAAAGTTGGGATATAAAGGAAGTAAATAAGCAATAAATATAGCTAAAGATGAGAGGCAGATAAAAGTTTGGTTGGTTGGTGTGTGAAGGGGAGAAGGAAGCAGGGAAAGGCAAGGACAGGAAGTTCGCCAAGACAAAGTGGTTTTTTTAAAGGGATACAGAAGGAAATGAGAAGTGCACTGAACAACTGGGCACAGCCCATTGTCTGGCACCACACAACTGGGCCCAGCATGGTAACCATAACTGTACAGAGTTTTTCCAGGGAGAGGCAGCCAGAGGGAGGGAAAGGAAGCTGATGACAGGTTGGTAGATAAACTATAGATCAACTGTTGGGTGATACGATGGACCTCTTCAACTTCCCTCCTTCAGAGGCTAGATTTTCCCTCCATTTTTCTGGCCCTTCACTGACTGAGCTGCCCTGGTAACATGTTTTCTTCTCCCCTGAAGAACTTTGGCTGTTCCACACTGTCAGTAAGATATATTTTGACTATTTGCTCAGCCCAGGACCCTAACAGAAGGGATAGGATTGCCCTTTAACTTAAACCCTTGAAAATGGTACTTGAGATGCTTTTAAATTTCAAAAAATAACAAAAGGTTTTGTTTAACATCAAAGGGAAAGGTCAGGTGGAATCAGGGGTTGAAATTACTGAGGTAAACCTAGTACAAGTACAGACTTTTGATCTTATATATCAAGCTAGTGAGATGTTCTTAATTCATTCACAGTTACTTAGATTTTTATATTGAGAGGCTTTTGTTCCAGTATTTCCCCAAACACTCTAGTTCACTTTGAGTAATAGCTGACTCTTTTGGTGCCCAGATGGCTGGTACCATCTTCCCGGTACCCAACCCCCTTCTGTTGGAACACCAGTACTCTTCTTGAGTTATTCATTGACTTTTAAGGTCTCTACAGGCAGTTTCTCATCACACCAGACCAGGGATCTCTGTACTCCTCAGAGATAACTATCACTGTTTGACTGGGTAGGGAATTTTCTTCTCTCTCTAGAAGATCGATATCCCCTTTCCTTTGGCCTGAATGGGAATCTACTACCCCAAACTTTCCTGCCAAACTTTCCCTCCGTTCTCTGTCTGTGTTCAAACTGCTCTCAACTACTGCTGAATTCAGACTGCATTCAGTCAAGGTTGAAATCTGACTCTAAAACCTTTTTCTGTCAGGGCTATTCACTGACAATCTCAGTACATGTCTCTTCTCAGTTAAGGCAGGAATCTGACTGACTTCTCCAGACTTTCTTTGCTCTGCTGATGCTAACCAATCAGATTGCTTGGAAGAGCCTGTCACTCAAGGTTCTCTGGCTCTGTGAAGAATTAACCCTTCACAGTCCTTTAGTTGTTGGTACAGCACTTCTAAGCCTCTTAAAAAGTACAGTCCGTGGGAAAGAGAAAATAGTGAAGGAGGGAAAATGAGATACCTGCTGCAAGTCTTTTCAGGCCCCATGTTTATCAATATATTTCATTCTCAACATAGTCAATCTTTGGATACTTTAATCTGGAGACTGGGACCATAAACAGGTCAGACAAATCTTTCTATAAACCTGAGAACCTTGCCAGAAGCAGAGCTGACCCACCTGAGCTTTGAAAAGGAGCATGAGATAGAGCTGCTAGAGGGGTGAGTGTTTTTTATTTACTTTCAGCTGAAGTGATTTAGCTGAAAGGGTACTGTGTTTGAGAATGTGTAGGTCAGTTGTGAGTTGTTGCAGAGTCCTGGCTGCTTGAGATAGGGTGCGAAAGGGTCATTGTTTGACTGTGAGTGCCTGGGTGAATCTGAATAGCTGCTGGCCACACCCTCTGCTGGGGGAAGTTTCTATTTAAGGTAGCACCTTGCCAGAGGCACTGAGGCTGTGGCTATTGGTCTAGGAACTCTTTGACTAGGTGCCCAGGAAGACCCAGGAAGCCAGGGCCCTAATCTCCTTGGGTTGCTAGTAAGGTAAGTAGACTTCTACAAAGAGAACCACATAAATACAAAGGGTTTTAAAAGGGGGATTATATATAATTATTATTTTAAAAGCAATTATGAAGCCAGCAGGGGGTTGGGGGCTATCCAGTGTTTTGCATGGAGTGTCACATGTATGACTATCTGCCCACTGGACAGAAATCTTGGGTGTGTGCCTGGTGCAAAGAGCTCCTGGTTCTCAGGGAATGAGATTGCTCCTTTGAGGCCAAGGGGGCAGACCTGGAGAAGCAGAGACAGTCAGGCGCACGGAGAAGAATCTTGGGGACTTGTTAGTTTTGTCCCACTCTGAATATGGCAGCCCCGCCGCTGTCAGGGAGCATGAGAGTTGAGGGGTAACAGGGCACTGTGCTGTGGATAAGGGGAATGTGCCCTCAGAAGGGGCCTCTTCTTCAGCTGGTGAATGGGTATCCTTTCGCACCAAGGAACCATCCCTTGACAGGGAGGGAGGGGGGCTCTTGGTAGTTGGTGATTTGATCCTTAGGCAGGTAGACAGCTGGGTGGCGAACCCGCGTACTGATCGTATGGTGACTTGCATGTCTGGTGCAAAGGTAACGAACATTACGCATGTTCTAGATAGGCTGGTAGATAGTGTTGGGGAGGAGCCAGTGGTCATGGTACATGTTTTTTAAATTTGTATTGACGTTTAGCATTTCTTATACATTCATAATCCTTTTCATCAAAATTACATAACATATCCAAACATCAGATACATCAGTTTTCCCTTTATTATTCCCTCCACCTCCCCCTAGCAACCAGACCAAAAAAGATCTTATTATTATATCTGTAACCATGAGCACACCCTATGGAGTTTTATAACTATATCATTATTGCCCCTCCCCCTTCTCCTACCCATCTTATATACCCAAAACATTTCTTCCTTATTTCCGATGCTTAATCTAAGTATCAATCTACGTATCCATTCACCTTCCCTTCTCATTGACAGCTTGTCATTCTGGCCTGGTACTTTTTGGATAGCCCAAAAGACAATGTCTATGGAGATATGATGATATTCCATAAAATGTGAAACCAGAGGTGCTCTTGTTCTGCCAAGAGAGTTGTTGTACTTCTGTTCACAAATACATGTTTTTAAGCACCTTGAGGTTTTTCCTACATAGTTTATTACATGGGCATCTAACAACATATACCACTCATTTAGAGTTACAATGTGTAAAATTCCTTAATTCATACTGCTTTCCATCAACAGGATTTATAAATACTTTGATATTACATGTCAATTTACAGTATGAGCAATTCCCACATTTAAAATGACCCAACGGTGGATTTGTATCTAGTAAAAGTTGTTGCTTATTAACAGAAGTATCACTTGTTGCTTATTACCAGAAGTATCACCGTACCAGAAGTATTACTATGGTCCAGTTGGTCTTTGAAGTTCAAAGTTCTTTTCAAGGAAATGATAGATTTGTATTCGCAACCAGAGATAACATCCAATATATATATGGCGGCTCATTGGATGAGCTTGTGGAGGTTTCTACGGGATTCTTGACCACAGTAGTAGTACCTGGTTTCATTAATAAAGTGAATGTACTTTAGCTCTTTATTACAAACAGATGTATGCATGTACAGGCATTCAGGTGAGCAAAGCTCTGCTTGCTATGTATGGAAGATCCTAAGGAAGGGCACCATAAAGAGAAGGCTGTCTGAAGAACACAGCTACCATGTGGAAGTATAGCAGGAGATGTGATTTGGTATTAATGAATACTATAAAGCCAGGTTTTTCATGCACACTCATAAGTCAAAATCAATGCCCCCAGACTCCCTGAGAAACAAGACATATAACTATCTAGCACAGAAAACAAGTTGTGTTGGAAGTTAATAATTTGCATAGTGACTGACCAATATTTTGAAGAGCTTGAGTCAGTAGTCAAGGAATTATTTTGTCTGAGGCTAATTAGCATTGGAATGCTGGTTAATGCTAATGAGGAACAGAGCACATTCAGAGCACAATGTACAGAGTACCTTCTCTCACATACCTTACCAGAAACTGCAGCTAGAACCCATGTTAGGCCACAGAGTTTTTGCAAGATGCTAGAGTCACTGCCATGTCACGTCCCATTTCTACCAGATGTGATGTAAGTGACAGCAGCATGCCAGGCCCTGACCCGCATTTCCTTCTTGGGGGTTGCCAGACTGGGAACCCTAGTCTTTGTGCTCTTCGTTGGATAGTCAGTATCCCTTAGCCCCAAAACATCTTAAGCACAATCACAGATGTTAACAGGTTTTTGTATTTAGTATGTAATAATAACATGGAAAGGTAAATCAAGCAAACAATTTCATGGCCTAGCAGAAGAATAATTTACCTGGAACAAACTCCTCTTATGCATTTGATCTATGTAAAAATGCTTTTTCCTAAACAAACCAGTCCATATGCATTGCACTAAAGCAGTTTTGGTGGTATGTAATGTGGCACGCTATTTTCCCCAAGTACTCCCATGCACCATCTTACCCCTCCACCTCCTACAAGTTCTCACTATTATCCCCTTTTGTCTTCTTCTAATTCTGTCCTCCATCCCACCTATTCCTGGAAGAGCACCTCCCCACACTTCTTCATCCATCAAGCCAGTGTACTCTTCTCCTTTGTGCCATTCTTGAATACTCACTTCTTCAGCAAAAGCATTCCTAGACCAACCTAATTTCCTTTTGCTTGTTCAACTGCCAGTACCATTGCCTTCTGTATAACACCCTGCTGTCCATTGATATAGTTCCATCCTGCATCTTATTTATTTATTTAATTACATCATTTATACCCTGCCTTTATCCACAATGGGCACTCAGAGTGGTTTACATTGTTCACCCACTACTCCATCTTATCCTCACAACAACCCTGTGAGGTAGATTAGGCTCAGGTTGTGTGACTGGTCCTAGGTTACACAGCAAGTATTCGTGTAAGAGACGGAATTTCGACATGGGTTTACCAGATCCTAGAATGGCACTCTAATCACTAAATCATAATGGGGGTGGTGGGTGGGTTTTTGTTGTTGTTGTATTTTTCATACGTGTAAGTGTGTGTGCACCTGGAAGTCATGGTGACCTCTGGTGACTGACCCCTACTGGGGGCCTGGAGGATATTCAGAGAGGTGGCCGAATAAAGCCTGCCCCGCCTCTCAAGTGCTGTTATTCCAACGAAGTCTCCCATCCAAGTACTTGCCAGAGTCGACCCTGCTTAGCTTCCAAGAGCTGATGAAATTGGGCTTGCCTGGGCTATCCAGTCACAAGTAACACTGTTCTTACCAAATACATGTTGATGGTACTATGTAAGTAATAAATAAATGCAAACTGAAAATAAAGTATAACAATAACTGATCCTTCCTTTTTGCCTTCTGATTTCTGCTGCTCACAAACCAACAGCATATTCAGAAAGGAATAGCCCATAAACTGATGTTAAAAATCATATAGATCCTATCCTGGATTTACTCTGCCTTGTGTTATAAACAGATAATATAGGAAGAGTGAATGCAAAGGATGAATTCTATATAAGCACCACTAATTATGTGCTGTACATTTTAATAGATGCAAAAAGATTTTCACATATATTATTTATTAAACATATTTATGCCCTAATGACTAGTAAAAGCTAGCAAAGTGCAACTGGATGATTTGATGACCGGAAACATGAATGTTTGCTCAGAGAAAGCAATCTCTTTGCTACCATTATGTATGCAAGAATATGGTTGAGTATTTTTAAAAAAAACTTCAAAGAGCATGAAGTTTCCAACGATTATATTCTCACCCTCCTCCTCGTCCTGGCCTCAACTCACTTGGGGCATGGTAATTGCAACACAATCAGAAAGCGGTATTCACTGTCAGGCTTCTACATATCATGAACTCAACATAAATGAAAATCGTTTTGGAGAGATATAGGGCTAATTCACACATGTACCAACTGATGCCTTATCAGGTGTGCAGTCAGAACTTAACCAATCCCTACTTGGACCAGATGAATTATTTAATATAAATGTTGTGAATCTTACCAGAATAATTTCCAATATGTCTGTGCAATAAGCAACCATCTGACTGGACAGTGATTCTGGTACTTTGCTGTCTGGTTTCATTTTCCCAAGACAGGCAGCAAGGGGAGAATGACTCAGCAGATATACAACAGACCAAATTTAGAGTCCAAGGGCACCTTTAAGACCAAAACAGTTTAATTCTGGGTATAAGCTTTCATGTGCATGCACACTTAGAAGAGGTTAGGGAACAGCCATCTACTAACCACAAGATACAAAATTACAAAAAATCAACAAGTAGCTTTCTTCCCATATTTTCAAAAATGTACAATCAGGACACTGCATGTCACAGATGCACAGTCAAAACACATGTAGTCCAAAATACACAAGCACTGATCTAAATATATGTCCCACGAAAAGCACTTTGAAAAGCATTCATAAGAATCCAGAACTCTACTGTACCATGAAAAGGTTTAGGTCAAGTGTTCAAGTTACTACATCTAGCACTGACATTCCTCCACATCACTCTCTCAGAGCTGTACCCCCTCTTACTATCATTCATTTTGGGGTTCTGCTAACTTTGCACTGTTCCCATATTTATAGTGTCAGCTAAGATAAACTGCACAAAAAAGTTTAATCACTTTGATTGTCAAATCAGGCTTAGGAAATTCCTGGAGATTTGGTGGTGGGACCTGGGGAGGGCACAGTATGGTATTGAAGGAACCTCTGCAGGGTATAAATGCCATATAGTCTACCCTCCAAAGCAGCTGTTTTCTGCAGGTGAACTGATTTCTGTATTTTGGAGATCAGTTGTAATTCTGGGAGATCTCCAGGCCCTACTTGGAGACCGGCTGCCTATTAATAATCCTTATGTAGGTTTTCTATTTGTTCACCTGCAGGGAGAATAGAATTGAAGGTGATGCTCTTGGAATTTCCCTATTCTCTACAGTCCTTACCACAGACACTGGGAAAAATTTCTAGAGTGTCATGAAGGATGTGATGTCACATCCCTAAGGGATGCCAGCCTCCAGGTGGGACCTGGAGATCCCCTGGAATTACAGCTTCTCTCCAGACTACAGAGATCAGTTCCCCAGGAGAAAATGGATGCTTTGGAGGATGGACTCTATGGCACTGTACCCTGCTGACATCTCTGTGCTCCCCAAAATCCATCCTCAAATCTCCAGGAGTTTCCCAACCTGGATCTGGCAACCCCACTTCCCCATCCCCCACCAATGGCTGGGGGGACCTGGTAACCCTACCTAGCACTCCTTCTTCCCTAGGAACTGTCTCCAAAATCTTTTGGTATTTGCTAGTGCAGGGCTGGCAACCCTAAAAGCATACCCCAGTTTAGTAGCTGAGAGCCACTTGTAGCTGAGAGCCACTTAACAAATACAGGCATTCAGCCTACAGTAGAGACCAGTGCTAAATTCACTTACAGCCAGGCCTTCAAAACCTTATTCCAGAACAATACTCACATATACAGTTCTTAGGTTACTAAAATCTGTTTAATTTTGCTGGCATTTAATAAATGTTGGGGCTCAATTTCTATTTCCGAGTGGCCACTGTGGCCAGGCCATGCGGAAGCAACTTTATCTCTAAAACATATGAAGTTTGTTCAGCCAGACAAGTTGTTCATATGTAGATCCTTGTGATCCAAAGTTAGTTGGCCAGAAATCATACGTGGCCAGAAGCCTTCCTCAGTCTTTCACAGTTAGGCTTGCCATCCCCCCCCCGGGGGGGTTGCCCACTTTAGGGGCCCCTGATCCATCGGCCTGGGTTTGGCTGGCGGGGGGAACCCCACCCCCCCAAAGTTCCAGGATCGTGTGAACGTGCCCAGTGCAATAACATCACCCAGAGGTGATGTCATCGAGCAGGCACATCACCAGGGGGATGCTCTAGCACTCAGCCTAAAAACTCTATGGTACCATAGCGTTTCTGGTCGAATGCTAGAGTTTCCCCCTGCGATGTGCCTAGCATGATGACGTCACTTCTGGGTGAAGCTCCATACCCCCGCTAGCAGCAAGTAGGGACCTGGCAACCCTATTCACAGTACAATCCTAAGCAGAGTTACATTTTCTGAGTCCACTGATGCCAATAGGCCTAGAAGGGTATAACTCTGATTAGGACTGCAATGTTTAGGTATGAATACAGGAGAAGAATGATGCCTGTTGGCCCACCCTCAGCATACAAATTAATGTCTGAAGGCAACCTCGTGTACGGGCAAGTGAATGTGCATAGCCTTTGCACAGGTGACTGGGACCAAGTTGTTTACATTCTACATACTATTTATGTCTGTTCACTTGTATGCACGTAGGGCTCTCTGCAAATGCTTGTCTGTATACTAAACATCTACACCTGTGGGATGGCGGTTGAGCAAGCACAAGCCCATGTGTTCTATGTATATAAAGTTGTAGGTGTTTGAATGACTGAACAGAGTCTGTAGCCGGAAATTTCATGGTGAGGGGCCATAACAATACACAGTAGGTAGAGTTGCAAAGGCCCATCATCCTAAACTAGTGTTGCTAACAGGTCTGGGGGAAAATGTCCCATCCCTTTAATAGAGACTTCACATGTGGAAATGGGCTGCTGAAGCTTCTCACACCATGGAGGTAAATAACATCATTTGGTAAATAGCATTCCATTAAGCCTCTATGAATGGGACAGAACATCCTTTTTCTCCAGGCATATTGGCAACCCTCTCCTAAACTCTCACAACTCACTGGGTGCTGTCTGATGATGACAAGGCTGTGAGGTCACAGAGTGGGACTTGGTGAAGTCACATTGAATTACTTTCCGCACAGCACAAGGAATTGTACAGGATGGTATCTGTGAATGTGTGTGGTGACAATTATATGGCTTCAAAAAGGAATGGGCTATTCACCAGAATGAAAAACTGAAACAAAATACTATGGCAATCAACTGTGTGCTAGTTGTAAAATGTAGTCATATTGATAGTGCCACGGTATTTCCTCTTTATTTCCAATTTATATGTGCATTAGTCACCACAAGCAGGTATGCTCAGAAGAAGATGCTATCAAGTGTGTGGACTAGCTGATGATAGCTCTGAGGTGATGGGGCTTAGTAACCTCTGGATATTATGCGTGCTCAGCCCTTTGGCCTTCTGTGGTAAGTATTTCTTTTTCTGTAAGGAGAAGTTCTGGGGTTTAAAAACATAAGAAGAGCCCTGTTGGACCAGACCATCCTGTCTCACACAGTGGTCAATGAGTTCTTTTGGATGGCCAACAACAGGGCATAGATGTTTTCTCCTGGCCCTGATGTTGCCTCCTGGATCTGGGATTCTGAGGATTAGTGCTACTGAATGTGGAGGTTCCCCTCAGTCACAATTAATCTATTTATTCCCCTTTTAAAGCTGTTTAATCTATTTAATCCCTTTTTAAAGCCTTGCACTCATTAGACCAGCACTTACTGGAAGTCCCCAGTCCAAAATACGTTTTCCGCCCTGGCTCGAACTTGGTGGAATAAGCTCCCAATAGAGATTAGGGACCTGTGGGTCTTTTACAATTTCACAGGGCCTGTAAAATGGAGCTGTTCCACTACACTTTTGGGTGAGGCAGCGGAAATCAAATATCATCTGTCCCCTCCTCCCATAATTTGCCCTAAATTATTCGGTCATTGGACTAAAATGCCTGCTCTGGATCGATTTGAGAGCAATGAACTGTATCATTGGAAAAATGTTTATGGGCTCTGGCCTCTTTTCTCCCTATTGTCATACCATGCTGGGACACTGGGAAATGGTTTTCAGAATATCTTGTTTTAAGGGCTTAGTGATTTTATAGTATTAGAGCTGTTTTTTATTGTATTATAACCTGCCCTGAGTCCACATGTGGGAAGGGCGGGATAGAAAATAAATAAATAAATTCTTCCTGTGGCCATTACTACATCCTTTGGCAGCAAATTCCACATTTTAAGCACTCTCTGTGTAAAGTGGTATTTCCTTTTGTTCGTCCTAAACCTACTGCCCATCAGCTTCATTTGACGTCTTTGAGTTCTAGTACTTTGCAAAAGGAAGGAGGAGTGTTCTTTGTCAACTCTCTCCACTCCATGCATAATTTTATAAACTTCTATCATGTCTCTCCTCAGTCATCTCTTTCCTAAACTGAAAAATCTCGGACTTTTCAGCCTTTCCTCATAGGGAAGGTGCTTCAACCCCCCAATCACCTTAGTTGCCCTCCTCCATACTTTTTCCAGGTCTGCAATGTCCTTTTTGATATATAGTGACCAGAACTGTATACAGAATTCCCAATGAGCCTACACCATATATAGGGGCATTACAATATTGGCCATTTTATTCTCAATACCTTTCCTAATAATCCCTAACATAGAGTTTGCCTTTTTCACCCCTGTAGTACACTGGGTTGACACTTTCATTGAGTTTATATCTCCCTGAGCATTATGCTTTCAGCTGTAATCCTACTCAGGAGCATGACCATGGTTATTCATTTGTGAGTTAAATACATTCTACACGGGCTCAGAAGAAAACATTTCCCCCCACAAAAGCAAGTTGTTATTGGGTGACTCACAATTTAAAATGATTAAAAACAAATTCCATACTGAGTGAAACTGGGCATTCATTTTTCTTTTCCTATTCCAATAGCTCCACCTATTACTGTGGCAAATTCCCCTCTGAAAACAGGGGAGGTACCCCTCAAATAATATAAATTTCATTCCAATTTCCTGCCCAAGTGTGGGCCTGGCAACCAGCTGGAGGATTGGGGGGGGGCATGGGAATTAGTGATGTTGCCAGCATCACTAGGTCACTTTTGGGTAAAACCCAGAGATGACCATGAGTAAAACCATAGAATAAGACCATAGAATGAATACATAAAACCATAGAGTTTCTAGTGATTCCTAGAGCTACCCATTGTCACTTCCAGGCTGTACTCAAAAGTGACTTATTGGCACAGAGAATGCCATCAGTTTATTTTTTATTTCCTTCCCTGAGTGGTGGTGGTAGCAGCAGTAATTGGCAGGAGGTCTCCTGCCATAGAGGGAGTACTGGCTCCCCTAGTTCTCACCCATCACTGAAGGCATTAAAAAAAGAAAAGAAAATCATCCTAAGAATATTTTCTTGGAGTAAGATCTGAATAGAGCCACTTAGGATTGTTCCTGAGAGGTGCAAGGACTCGTAGGGCTGCCAAGCCGCGGCGGGGGATCCGCACGTCTTCACAGGATCCCTGCTGTGGGGGACAGCGATACGCATTGCACCGCTGTTGCCAGGATGTGACGCTACACGTCGCTCTGGAAACGGGGCTGTTTGGAGTCCCATTGCCAGAGCGACGCGTAGCATCACATCCTGGCGACGGCGGTGCAACACGTATCGCTGTCCCCCGCGGCAGGGATCCTGTGAAGACATGCGGATCCCCCGCCACGGCTTGGCAGCCCTAGAAAGGAGACAAGGTTACAAAGCAGAGCATAGGGGAAAAATCAGTCAGAAAGGGGTTAACTGACTCAGCTCTGGCCCACCTGCACTCCTTCTCAGGCAATCCAGACACAAAGTTCATGCACATTGTCATTTATATCTCTACAACTAAAAGGGCTAGAGCTTCAAATGTGACAGTTGGGAATTCAGAGGGGGCCTGAATTATTTCTTTGCCACCTGTAGCTACTGACCTGTTAGTGAGTTAACTTGGTATATTCAGGGGAGCCTTTCACCTGGAATAATCCTGGCATGTGTCATGCTGGAGCATAACAATGAAGCAACCTGAAACATTTGCATGGGTCAATATATATGCATGTGGCACTATATAATGCTGCATTTTTCTTGCCTTTAATGGTTTGCTTTTCCCCCTCTTCAGTGTTCTACTCACTCCCTTTCCCATCAGGCACTGCCAGTACTACTTCAAGCATGCAGAAGAGAGCAAGCCAGGCTACATGCAAGAAGATGTGACTGAAGCACTAAAGGAGAGCTGATCTGAGACGGCAAGAAGTGTCATTCTCTAGAACTAAAGAAAATACATGTATTTACCTTTGGATTCAATGTGTTGGCAAACTGTATAACTGCTTGGCTGACTGGCTGGCTTTGATTCTCAGGTGTTTTTTTTTAAGATTTGATACCTAACAAGCATAGTATCAGGGACAAGTCAAACTGTACATGGAAAGCTTCCATGGATATAGGAGTGGCTGTGACCTTTTCTAAAAGGGCAAAATTTGGGCACTTTGACTCTGGGTCTCAGTGGCAGAATACTTTAAATACCAGATGCTTGAGAGCACTGGCCCCTGTGATTCTACTCTGCATCTTCTAAGGACAACTTACTGGCCACTAAAACAGGACGAACCACTGGACTGATACAACAGTTCTGCTCGTATATACACACACACAAACATAGTGTTAGCCGAATTGCTTTATTTACAGCAATTGGCAATTTATAAATGGGTTCTTGACAACTATACCAAGGTCCTGCTCCCACAAGGGTTACCAGAGAAGGATAACGAGGCTGTTGTAGTTTAAAATAAATATATTTTACTTAAAGAATAAATCTCATACAAACAATACTGATGCACTCACACATTCAATCAAGTTCCTTAGAATTACAGTATTAAAATAAGCACCGTTGCATTAGCAGGTGGGAGTGATGATGGGCAATACTTATCTGTCTCGCAGCTTTGGTTGTTCCAATGAAGAATGGATGGGGATAAATGTAAAATAAAGGGATTTCGCACACGACCAGAACCAGCCAGAACGTGTGAGTCTCTTGACTGCAGATCAAGAGATCAAAGTTAGAGGCAAGGGTTTGGGGATAGCAAGTGGGACTTAAGAGGAGTAAAAAGCAGACAGGGGTTGTTGCGGGGGATGCTAGCTAGGAAGGGCCAGGTGAATGGTCCTTTCCTTTTATAGGGGGTTCAAGAGATGGGTTGTGGCTGTGCCAACCTCTTGACCCACCTACCTGTTAGTCCGTCCCAAAAACAATCCAATTGGTTGCATGGAGGGAGGGGTGGTTACCTAACAGGAGTGGCCAATATTGTAATCTAAAACCTTACTCAAAGAAGGGCATCTGGGCAGGTGTGAAAACCTTGGCATCAGGATGCTCCATTGTAGTGTCGATGAAGCTGCCCATTCTCATTGTGAACCAAATGTCCATTTGGCAGGAAATACCAATGCAGGAACAAAGCAATGATGTGTCTTACGTGACCACAAATAATTCAGCTATGGGGGCTGTCTCTTCTCCAGCTGTTGTTTCTCATTGCTCACAATAATGGAGGTGTGTGCTTCTTCACCAGGCTGGTAACTGTGTAGCTGAAACCTTATTTACACATGTAAGGCTTGTGCAGGCACCTTCTCTGTGTTGCATCACAACAGGTGACTTAAAGTGTACAGTTCTTTGAGCCTATGCGTGTGTGTGTGTGCACAGTCCATTGTGTGTGTAGCAATAAATATAGTCCATAAAGCAAAATATCAAGTTCATTCTCTAACAATAGTTGTGTGAAAGACAGTGCAATCCCAAACAACTGGGAGCATGTTTGAATTAAAACTTCTAAAGACTTCTGCTTCTGTTTGGGATCAGAAACCGGGGCACATGCTGAAGTCAATTACAAAGTAAGGGAGCAGCAAGAAGGGAGACATTTTGCAGATTAAATGTTGCACAAGCACACACATTTGTCCCAGAGTCCTACTGTAGTGGTTTAGTACAAACCATGGTATAATGTTACACAAACTCACCTAGAGGATGCTTTGGGATTGCCTGTATGACCTGTCTTCCTCTCCCTATGCTGTGAGCTAATTAATTGCTTCCTGGCTATCCAAATCAGCAGTTTGTAGATTTAGCTTCCCCTGTACACCAGGATTTGAAACCATGGTTTGTTTTGTTTGTAATTAGTTTACAAAACAGTCAGGCACAACACTTAGTTTGCCAGAACCTAAAACTTACCCCACGCTCGTTTTCTCAGTGCAAAAGAGTACCCTAATGTTACATCTCAACCAAGTTAGTAATGTAAACAGCACCAAAGAAAGCAACAGGAATAATTTCTTATGATTGTTTGGGGAATTAGTCTTTTTGAGGTAAAGATTTTGGGAACAAACAAACAGACCATAGCTTGTTGACATTAACTCTATGATTAATGACAAATATCACTTCAGTTTTTCACTTTTGGTGCCAAACTGTGCAATCCTAAGAAAACTTTCCTGATAGCAAGCCATATTGAATAGATCCGCGAAGGATTCTGAGTAGACCAGTTTAAGATTGCTCTCAAGATGTCTAATGTATGTCAAAGACTTAGGGGTCTGGTCAAAATACTTTGGGGTTGCTGGCAAGCCAAGGAAACAAACAAATCCCATCACCAGTCCAGAGTGTGATCATTATTATAGTGTTTAAAAAGGTAAAGGTTCCATTGCTTGAAAGCCAGTCGAATCCGACTCTAGGGTTGCGGTGCTCATCTCCGTTTCAAAGCCGAAGAGCCAGCGCTGTCCGAAGACGTTTCCGTGGTCATGTGGCCGGCATGACTAAACACCAAGGCGCACGGAACGCTGTTACCTTCCCACCAAAGTAGTACCAAAGTATTACTTATTTATCTACTTGCTATTTCTTGCTTTCGAACTGCTAGGTTGGCAGGAGCTGGAACTAGAGACGGGAGCTCACTCCGTCTTGCGGCACCCGGGTCTCGAACTGCTGAACTACTGACCTTCCACAGCCTGCAGTTCAGCATCTTAACCACTTGAGCCACCGCAGTTTATAGTGTTTACATGTTTGCTTATATCTAGCTGATCCAGTGACAGGCTTCATTTGGTGGAGGAGTAGGGTGACCATTTGCCCACCTATGAAAAACCCGTCTGGAAATGCCATTCACTGACAAATGTCATCACGCCTGGCCAACAATCCAGATATGGTGTAAGTGCATAAGGCGACACTGTGGCTGTCTCCAAAGACTCCATGGTAATACCATGGACTTTTCAGGAATGGCAAGAACGTCACTTGATACGCTTATATCACATCTGGGTTTTTGGGTGGACATGATGTAATGCTTCATCAGATACCATCTTCACCTATCAACCCACCTGGAAACCTCTTGGGGATTCTGGTCAGTAGCCTGTCATTCCTACAGAGGAGTAGTATAGGCACTCCTTTCTTCTACCATACAGGTAATGTCAGCAAAAAAGCAGTGGTCCATACAATTACTGGATTGTGTAAATGTTCTTTTTAAGGAAGAAGAATTGTACAGATCATCCTCATACAATCTTTTGTCTGTCTGAACCTAGCTTGTAAGTGCCATTAATGTGATGGAGGGGAGGGGTAAAATCTCCATATTTTTTGCAACACAAACCCCATCACCAGCTGATATGTATAACCTAGATCAAGTGCAAATGTTATGTAAATACAGCATGTATAATGTATCTGTGATGCAACATACATGCGTTCGTTTGTAATCTGCATTATAATCTGCTCTGATGTTTAATTTATGGGTATCTCAGAGGACAGGCAAGTATAAAAAAGGAGAACAAATCTGCCAGTCAAGAGCAGAAATAACTTTCCCTTTGGCACTTTACATACCACTTCTTACAGTGCTGGGCTCTATCCCTTTTTAACATAGTAAGGAAATATCTGATTCACGGCAGCCATATTTTACCAGGCTGTAAAAGAGACCTGTTCATATCTGCTACTGTAATGTAACCATACTTCAGTCATTTTTGGCAGAGTAGAGGAAAAGTAGACATGTATTTCTCAGGGTTTTAATGCCAATATAGGTAATTTATTCCAATCAACATTATTTATTGGATTTATTTATTGGATTTAGATTTTTTCCTATATAACACTTCTTTGAAACCATAGGCAATGGCTGCTATGTGCTGAGAGTTGAAGATACGGGGTTATACAACTACTATAATTATGTTATCCATCTATATATTTAAAAGAAAGTCCCCTCATCATTAAATCAATGCCCAGGCCAAACCCCTGGACCTACAAACACAAAATTCGGAGACAGCACTCCTACCATTATGTAGATGCTCACTAAGAAGGGATTGTTAGAAATTTGATCCCTAAGGGAGTCAAAAGGGGTAAAATGTCCTTCCCCCATTGCTTCCTATGTGGCTGCCAGGCTGCTGCCTCCTTGCACCCCCCACTCTCTGATCGGTCAGCTGCAGAGTTCAGTGTTTTGAGGTAAAAAAAACAGTTAGAGGAGACTGCAGAGAGCTAACGACAGTTGAGGAAATCAGGAATGGCCAACCACCTCTGAGGTGCAGCAGTGCTGCTGGCCCAGCCTCCCCATGGCTTCAAATATGCTCCTCCACCTCACAGGCAGTTGTCTGTCAGGTGCAGCAGTGGGTGCAGGGTGCTTAAAGCTATCAGGGAGCCTGCCTCAGCAGTAACACCTTAGCAATCCTGCTAGCCCAGCCTCCACAATGACTTGCAATACCCTGCCCCCTCCCACTTCTACACTGGACAGGCAGCTGCTTGTCAGGTGTAGGAGAAGGGGTGGGGTGCTTATAGCCATCAGGGTGGCTTGGTCAGCAGCATTACCTTAGTGCTGCTGCTGGCTAAGCCTCACTGATGCCTTTAAACATACTCCCTGCCCAACACCAGACAGGTGGCTGTCTGTCAGGTGTAGGAGCAGGGCCAGGGTACTTTAATCCATCAGGGAGGCTGCCCCAGCAGGATCACCTTAGTGATGCTGCTGGCCCAGCTTAGCCACACTCCCACCCACTATAGAAAAGTGGTTTCTTGTATTAGGTTATTTAACTTCTCACAATGTGGGTCCTAGAAAATTGGTTCATATGAACTTGCTCAATATCTGGTTGCTCAGATGTTGTTTTAAATGTGTAGTTATGTCCCACTTCCTAAATGTAACATAAATGAGAAGCATTTTTCGTTTTTTTTAAAAAAGGTATGCCCTGAAAAAACAAACAAACAATCCAATGCCCAGGCCAAACCCCTGCACCGAGAAACCCAAAATAAGGGGAGTGCATTCCTACCATGATGTCAACCCCTACTACAAATTGGTTTTTGAGAAATACGACCCCTAAGTGGGTAAAAAGGGTAGGGTTGCCAAATCTAATTTACTCACCGGCGGGGGAGCGTCTGGTCGCTCCGGGAGCTGCCCGGGGATGCGCGTGTGTGTGCGCGAAGTGCACGCGCGCCGCCAGAACATCATCAGAAGGGACACACGACATAGCATGTTGGGGACGTGGCCAAGATCGTCGGGGGGAAAACCATATGGTTCCCCCCCCCACGATCTGGGCCCAACGTGCCCTATGTCGTGCGTCACCTCTGGTGACACAGCTTTGGGGGACGGGGTTCCCCCCGGGGCCGATTCCGTTGCATCGGAATTCGGCCCTCCAAAGCGGGGGATTCCCCGCCCCCGGCCCCATTTAGCAACCCTAAAAAAGGGGCAAAATGTGTCCCCCCAATTGTTTTCCATGTGCCTGGCAGACTGTAGCCTCCTTGCCCCTCCCTCCGATTGGTCAACTGTGTAGCTCAGAGTTCTGAGGTAAAACCTGCCTGCTTGCACCCACCTCCCTCTGATTGCTCAGCTGTGGATCTCAATGTACTGAGGTAAAAACACAGTTAGAAGAGACTGCAGACAGTTGAGGACAGTTACAGAAATCAGCAATTCAAGACTGCTGAACAGACATTTCTCATAACAGCCAGCATGGCAATTGAGTTTATGAATGTTCATGGGGAGATAGTAAAGGACCTTTCTAGGAGCCTGCTCCAGAGTCAGCTCACCAAGCAGCCTGGTGATCCTAGTACCTGAGGGCAGAACCACCATTGTGGTCTACAGAGAGGTCCTTTGGTAGAGGAAAAAAACTATGTATGTCTCACTTCATCCTTTACACTACAATCTTCTCCATTAGAATTCCTACAACAAATGTTACCTTTCATACTTCACATAATCAGTATTGTAACTGGATTTACCATAATGAAGCACGGGTATCAGGCTAGTTAGTTATGAACAACAACTGCACATGGTGCATGATAGTTCATAAGCATGGCAGTTCCCATTCCATAAGAAGAAACTGAGGCACAAAGAGACACCCAAGGAATAAATCTCAACACAATATATACTGCTCTTCTTCCCCTTTTACTAATATATAATAAGTTGGAGACTGGGCCTGTGATAGATGCAGTGATGGTGCTAGGAACTGCAATATTGCAACATGTAATTGCACATGCATAGTCATCTTTTTCTCTCAGTTGGATATGCTCAGATTGTTTGGATGCAGATAAACAGTCCACTGTATATTCTGTTCCCCTAATTGCTATCTGTGAACAGAACCCAAACTGAACTGTTGGATATCTGTCATCCTAAACAATTATCATTATTGAACTTTTTATTACTGTATCTAATATTCTGGGGGGAAATAAAAGGTTAAATTACAAAAAAAATAACTGCATGTATTTTAAGGGCATGCAATACCAACCTATCTGAGATACAAGGAGATCTATGTCTGGAAACCCTATTCAGACCGGGGGGGGGTAGATGTGATTAAACCTTCCTAGCTATACCATCTTGCCAACCTGAAAGAGGACTGTGGAACAGCTATTTCCCCTCCTGGTGCTATTTACTAAGAATTTTTTTTTAGAGTTCTGTCCATGGAACTCATAGCATGGTATACTTTAGTGGAGACTGCCACCCTAAGCAGTGTTACACCCTTTAAGTCCATCAGAGTCAATGCTAGAGTAAGTTGGAATCAGTGGTAGAACTAGAATTATAACCACAGGCATTTGGGTTTTTTCTCCCTTCGGGTGGCTTTCTTCTAATTTCACTGATGTCATGAGCCATCTCAGCAGCTTTGTATAAAGGTAATGCGTTTAACTCTCTTCTACTGAAACCACTGGGATAAACAGAACATTGGCTTTGTCATACTCAGTATTGTTTATTGCCTTTGCATGTTTGTTCTGAGCTTGTCTGTGCTTCTTTTCCAACAAATGAAATGATGGTCACCGCTAAAAGCCCCCACCCAAAAGCAAACTTATTCTTAGAGTTACGTTTCATCAAGCATTCTATCCAAGCCTATACTATTTTCAACACGATATGTGGTTTGCTACTAGTTTGAAATTCTCATACCTCATTGCATAAATTAATGAACCAGCCTGCACCTCATTACTCTCGGAGTTAAGCATAATTGCCACTTGAAATAGCATGAAGTGAGAGTTTCATTCAGGCCAGTCCATTGTTTTTATCAAACAGAGAGCCTTGTTGAGAGCTGCCCTTTGACATTTCCCTTGTGAGACCATGCTGATCCAAAGGGAGTCCAGATACCAACATTAATGAATCAGTGAAGTAATAATTTTCTTCATACAGAGATCAAGAAAACAAATCATCATTATCTTCCATCTAGAATTCAGTTAGATGACAGAACTCATTATCTTTAGATAATGCCTGTATGTCTCAGCTTCTTCATAGTTTTATTTTGGAACTTCTATAGGGTTCCCCCTCCCTCACTAGATTTCCTGTGGAGAAAAGACTTTTAACAGATGATCCATGGAGGCGCTCCTCAATGCACTGTATAAGCTCTACATAAGCAGGGGCTTCTTTATTATCTTCAATATACAAGACTGTCACACATATGAAGCATATAGCTAATTCCTTAATATAGAAATGCACCATGTCTGTGACTGAGCATTTTTGCTTGAGGTCCTGCACCCCAGTTAAGAAACTGTTTTCTGGCAACAGAGCTCCAGTACTCTCATAAAGTTCCAGAAGTTTGCCAAAACATTTCAATTAATTGCAACACAGGGACAAATATGCATGGGTGTTAGGTCCAATCAAATTAAATAAACCCCAAACATTCAAAACCTGTCCCAATAGGAGATGAGAACTGTCAGAGTTAAGAGGATCCAGTATACATAGCTGTACCAAGATGAAGAGCACAAATTTATGTTTTGGTAGATCCATGTTCTGCAGTCACCCTCATCCTCTATCTTGTTTCTCATTGTTTCTACAGTTCTTCTAGTGTTAAGGGGGTCATTTGTCCTCCCAGCAAAACTTGGTCAGATACATCAGGCTGATTTTTCTGCCATTTTCTGCCATTTTCTTCATGGTAGAGCAAGTTTCTGAACTTGGCTGTTTCATATCCAAATCCAGCACTCTTAACTATGTGGGCAGATTGTGGGGCTGTGGTTTGAGCATTCATCCTTTAACTCTAGATTCAAGATCAGTGTAGGTTGCTACTTCACTTTCACAGCAACCATAAGGCGTAGTTACTCTGTGATTTAAGTGTTCCTGTTCATTCTATTTCACATGTGGGATATTCTGATGACATCAAATATTGCTGCTTAGGGCTTTATACTGCAGAGAGCACACAGTTGGCAAATTGTAATGTTGATTCAATAATAAAAAGGCCCAAAACACATGCACTGGGTATTTCTGCTCAGGATGAATATAAATCTAGAAGTCTAAAAATTACATGGACTTCCTATGAGAAAGAACACTTATACACAAGCAAAGCACAGACCCACACAAATACACACACAGACACTGAGATATATAATATGCTGCAGAAAGTGCTTTTGGACAGGAGGAAGAGGAAAAAAATCCAAGCTGAAATTATATGCCCATATAGCCTTTATACGAGCTCTTCTCATTATATATTTATTGTTTCTTCACTATCAAAAATGATCATTATCATTGCTGTTTTCACCTGCCTTTCAAAACCCAGTGTCTGTTATCTTTCACTCTGCTTCAACTGGATGCATTATATGGTGCACGTAGTTAAACATAAAATGATAAAATGCTTATACAGACAGCTTATTTTTCAAGGAAGCCTGCCCTTCCTGCTCCTCATTCACAAAAGGTGGGTGCCGACTGAACCTTTCTTTTCTGTTTCAGCAAAGGGACATCAAGTCGTCCTTTCAACAATCCATACCAGTGCTACCTATGAGCCAACCTGGGGTATTTAAAGCTTCATTTGTTACAGAATGGTAAATTTACACACCTTGTCCCCTCAAGAACTTTCATTCCTTGCTAGTCAGTGCCAGAACATCCACATGACAATCTGGGGCCAAGAGCCTAGTCATCCTTTTAAAATCTGTTTGCATATACACACAAGTAAATGCTCTGCTTATAGAAGCAGTGCAACACCGGATTAAGCAGCAGTGGCTTCCATTAATGGGATATACCAAGGAGGTAGAAATCCCCAGTTTGCAAATGCTGCTGTTCGGTCTTCTTTTGTGTGTAAACTTTGTGAATGTTACAATTCTCACAAATGTAGATCACTTCTGTGCACAGACAGTTGTGCATCTCTAAGCCAATGGATAAAATTTGGCATTGTTGTTTTTCTGTTGTCTGGCAGCTCCCAATCATTTCTGTAGCTCCCACTCATTTCAATGAGACTAGCACAGCCATTGTTTGTAGCCATAAATCTGTAGGATGTCATTTTAGGACAAGAAGTTCCCATTCTAGGATGTACATCTGTAAGAGATTTCTCACCTCATGGCCATACATCAAAGGAAAAAAAAATCACACCCGATTTTTTTTTTTGAGATATAAAAATACCATCTTTTTATCATTTCATGAGCAATCTAGGTGGTGGGGCGGGGGGGATGGACGCTGTCTTTGAAATAGGATGTCCAAATCTGACATACAGTTCTTGATGTTCAGGGTTAAATTTAAATCTACCTTGCCTGGTTACCAATCTCTGCGGTTGCACCCAGGCAGGACTAGGAAAGATTGATGATGGTGATTGTGAGATTAATCCTGTAATGTTTACAAGACTCCTGAGCTGAAACCTGGTTGGTCATATCATGCTACCCAGAGAAGGCCGCTTGGCTTGCCAGGGTAATTTCTTCTGATGCAGTAAATAACTAGGCATAATGAAAATACTCGGATGTATTCTACCGGTTGATTGATGCTCTGCATGCGATATGGCACAAGCAGTGCACTTCCTATCACAAATTTACATATACAAACCAGTCGAAGAAGCAGGATAATGTCAGCATCCTCCAGAAGCCCTGGGATGCTACACAATTTTATAGCAGTTATGAATTACTGTTGACCTTTCTGGCCTCTTACACCAGTGTGTTAGACGAAAGCATATTGAAAGTCATCAGTTTGAGGCAGTCATTCTTTACATAATTATGGCTATTTGCGTGGGAGCGGATAGTGTTTCTTTTTATTGTTAAAAAAATTAGTATTAGAGGAATCACTGCTGTGAATCTATAGTAAATCTGTTACTCGCAGCACACATTTTAATAAAAGCAAGATAACATAATGCTTTGATTTCTCTGCAGTATAGAAATGAATGTGTCTGATATTAGTTGCAATCGAATCATGGACTTGCTGGTTTGTTTGGCACCTTGTGATTTTGAGAAGGAAACCAGTATGCCAAACATGATGTTTTAATGCTGCCATTTATATAAAATATACCTGCTGGATTTTTCAAGTCTCAGCTATACAAGAAGCATTCTGTCCTAAGAGGAGATAAATACATTTCTGTTTATGAACATGGGTCTGATCTTTTGAAATCCTGTAGCTGCATTAGCTCAAAAAGGGACTTTTCTATTTCGTTCTCTATATGTAGATAATCAAGCTTTCAGAACATCACTAGAACACAGCTCCTTATTATCATTTGCATTTTAATGTCCTTAAAATTATGACACGAAAGGAAATGTTTTTGATACATTACAGCATTTCTTCTAAATGTGTGATTATGTTAATGGGTTTTCAATCAGTATCCTAGCCTGACACCATAAGAAAATTTATGCAAAGTTCATACCCTGTCAGGGCCTTTAATCAGGACCATTTATTAGACCCCTGCCTTCTTTGATGGTTGCTTCTTTCTTTATTAAATATACTGACTTGGCCATCTAAGAAAAGGACAATAAAAGGTTACTGGAGATGAAAGCACGGATGCTATTTGCTCATGTTTCCTTTAAAGACACTTCTTCAATAATTAAGGAAGGGCTTTCTTTGGCCTTTTAGGCTTTTGAAGTGCATTTCAAACATAACACTTAGTACTTGTTTTTATGGAAGGTTTAATGCACAGAATTAGTCTTAAGCACAAGAATACTGCTAAGTCGGAAAGGGGAGCAGAGCGTTTTCAAGGAACAGCTTTCACAGAAAACCGTAACACAGCTTAGGAAAACGGCACTGTGGATGTTAAGCAGGGGGGAGGGGGGGAGGAAGAGGCAGGATACAAGTTTGAAGCATTTCAATAAACTCTTCTAATTTGTCTTATATTTTCCACCCCTCTTATAATTGAGTTTATCTTTTGTGGGACCTTGTCCTGGCACCTGCTGTTTGTTTATTTATTTGCAGCTACATATTAAATCTGGTGCTTGATAAGGAAGGCCTGTGGTATCAGGAATCGGTTGCCTTTACAGCAGTATAATCTGTTGTTTTCAGCATTTCAATAATATGCTGCTTTCAGATCTATGTGAGGACTGAGCCCGGCATGAACAGCACCTTTTCCCTATGTGGATTCCATGCAGAGAAAAACACACAACAAACCTGCAGATCTAGCTAAGTGGTATTGACAACCTGGGGTCTGGATACAAATTCAATATGAGAAAACAAACTCACTTCAATGAAATACAAATAAACAACAAATTCTGTTTTAACATGTCTAAATAGGTTGTGGCTGAGTGACAGGCTTGGGTCTCATAGGAAAGCCATTAGTAGAACATTTGATAGGAAAACATTTGATTTGAATGTGAGTTGCACTTCCCCTCAGGGGGTGATCTGAGTGGTATACTGGGGATTCGCAGGCGCCCTTTTCACTCTAAAATGCCTGCTGGGCTATATCATGGCAAATGAAATTTGTAGGTTCTCCTACTACTAACAAGTCTCTAACTATATATCATTTATTTAGAAGGCATGCTAATTATCTTGGGCCACTGATGTTCATTTTCTCATTTTGCCCAAAATATATTAAAAAGTTTTAATAATGAGCACCTGGGTCAATGCTACATCCAGCTCTCCCCTCCCCAAATATTGCTTCATTAGTTTAATTATCAATATTTATTTTTATGAAGAAAAGAATTCATTATATTTCCCCACAAGCAATTGGCAAAGATGAGGCAAAACAACAGAATTGGAAAGCTAGCATAGCCACAAGAAATTAGCCACATCAACAGTGACCTAATCTAGAAAGTAAAGTTTTGGCCACTAATTGGAATAGTTCTCTAAAATACTAATTAATAGACTGATTTGCCAGGTAGTAATATCCTTTTTATTGGCAGTTATAATTACATATTTACTGTTTTTGAGAATATAAATTCCGCTTTTCAATGAAAAATAATTTATAATGAACTTCTATAATCATATGCATCCTGCGATTAATTAATAATAATAATAATAATAATAATAATAATAATAATAATAATAATAATAATAATAATAATAATACAGAACTGCCCATGATATGTCTAACTAAACAGTGCATACTATGAAAAACCAAATTAGATACTGGCCTATATGCTCAGATATAGGGTCAAAACTTCTGATCTTTACATATTTCAGCAATTTATACTGCATATCTGAAGTTGGACTCTCAGGATCTAATCCATGGGGAAATTCATTGGAACAAACCTTACTGAATACATGGGCAGTATGCAAGTCCACTGCTGTTATCCGTGCATGGTGCCTAATTGTGGCAGTGGGGTTTCATAGGGGAAAAAATGAACCATGGTGGACTGTGACATCCAGGAGGGGAGCAGTCAACTAAAGAGTTAAATGTTGTGGGCTGGTGCTGTGCATTGGCCAATGACTTCCACAGGGGGGAAAATTACAACTGAAAAAAATCTGGGTAAATCAGGCATTAGTATATTACATTTAATTGTATCCATGTGTTTCCCAGCTATCTCATTAGTGTTTTGAATTAGCTTATCTGGCTTGCTGTTGATCTACAAAAGAAGCAGCCAGGCTAAAATAAACTCAGTAATGCCTCCTAGTTTGTAACAGAGAATCCACAAGGCATAAAAATGAAGACCGCATACCATAACACAATGCACAAATCTTAAGTGAAAAAAAAAGGTGGGGATTATTTGCTTTAAAATCATCCTATTTTCTTATCACTAAACAGCAACAGTATATATATATTTTTCTCACTGACTCTCTGGGAATCAAAACAAGTAAGCCAGTAGCAAATAAAAGCATCTCCCCCACCCCCCCACCCCAGCCAGGAAGCAGAAGGATACAGGAGTCATATAAAAAGATCTTTATAGCTCACAAGCCAGTAAATTATGTTGATCAGCTGCCTGTAAAGGGTGTTTAATAGGGATAAGGTGATTTCTGAGCCTATATAAATATGTATGCTATATAAGGTGTAATGTAAATATACATCTGTAGTTTTATATATTGCCCGTGTGCACGTACATGCATCCTGCATATATTAAAGAGTCACTGAGAAAAAGGCAAACAATATAGATGAAAATCAGCCTCTGTAAAAGGCAGCAATCCCATGATTCCATCTGAGCCAATCACTTAACATATCATTCATAATGCTAGCCTGCTCCCATCATCCTTGCTCTGTCACTAGCATCCTTCTTCATTTTCTCTTGCTTCTCAGTTCCAAGAAAGTGGAACCACTGTATCATTTACTGTCCACGACCCAAGCCGCTGATTTAAGGGCTTACGTTTTGGGTTAATTCCCCCCCCCTTCCTGGAATGTTCTCTATTATTCTCTGGGTTTTTTGAAATAGAGCGTTACCTTTTAGAAGGATCCATGCGATAGTGCAACAATTTCATAGGACACAATTATATAAACCCTTCTTCAACATTGTATAATAATTAATAAACATGTTCCCCCCCCAAAATAATTGGAATCCTTCCTTTTCTTCCTTTTAAATTACCCACATTACTTTACACAGAAAATCTGAAAAGAGAAAGAACATTTGCCCAAGGAAATTCATATTCTAAAATAAATTCTTTGTAAGTTACAAGAGAACAAACACATATATTTATTGAACCTATTGAAGAGTATGTCATTATTTTTCTTAATGAGTTCTAGACACAAAACCTGCTTTATTTTTCAGGACTCTGCAGTGTTCTTGCTGTTTCGCTTGCTATTATTATTATTTACAGTGGACAATGATGGGCCTCTGTCTTAAAACCTAATCACTGCTGCCTATTAAATTTGGGTTTCATATGTTGCTGGAGGTAGAACTGATTATCATAGTGAATGAAATACTTGTTTGGCGTATTCCCAGAGGGCAAAAAGCCATTCTTCAAGGTGATGCATCTCATTTGAGGAATACATTAACAATTGAAGGCAGTTAAAAATACATGGGAAGTCCCAGGGAGGAAACCTGAGGTTGACCATATATATTTACTGACCGGCTCTTCCCTCATTCAGTGAAGAAAACTGTGATATGGAAGGATGGTTTCTGCATCATAGGAGACCCCTAATTTACAACTCTAATGTGGCAAGGAGATCAGAGCTGCTTAGAAAATATTTAGGATTTAACACTCCGTATGGGTTTCAGATGACTTTTGTGTCTTCGAAGGTTAAAGGGAAAAAGGTATGAGCAAAGATAAAGCTCAACAGCATTAAAGGTCAAGTTTGCGATTGAAATTAGCTTCTCATTTCAAGGTTGCTGGACAAAATAGAGAGTAAGACAGATTCAGCTCCCAAGCCAGACAGAGAAAAGTCCCCTCCTCCACCCGAAAAGGAATACAGAAAGGATCTACTTGAAATCAATTGTTATTCATAGGAAAGGCCAGGTCACAGTCTGATTATATTATCTGGATTAACACCCTCAGCACAGGCTGAAAAGGCTGAGAGACTGTCCTATTTGAGGATGGATGTAGAAAAATATTGTTAGCCTCATATTTGTTTACCCACAATGAGCAGCCCAATATTAAGAATGTAAAAACCCTGTTCATTTATAAATTGTAGTCTATTCCCATCCTCTGTTTTGATGGGTGTGTTGTAAGCAAAGGGTTATTCTCTAGTAGGTATAATAGAATGCTATGAAGGCAAGAGATAAGAGCTTGATACCACCTTTCTCTATGTTACGTATTGGCCTGGAATCTCCCAGGTCTGTCCGTAAGAGATGGGCTGAGCTTGAAGCTCTGGAACAATAGACCACCAGGATTCTAGAGGTAACCAAGGATTAGGCAATGTTCTGCAAACAGAGATAATCAATGAGGAGACAATGTTATGTAAATAGCCTATCGTTGGGAGTGGGGTGTGTGTGGGTATGGTTTTTGCATGCTACTGGAACAGGGCAGTTGTCCTGGAGTCTTCAGTCTTGTTCCTGAAATCACTAAATAAAGCAGAGCTGTTTACTGCAATGCATCTTGAACTCAGTATTTAACACTGGTGACGAGGATCTTCGCTGATTAGTCCTCACTTGCGAGTTCCCGAGCTTAGACAATGGTCTCCTTGACAAGTTTGTGATGGGCCTCTGAGATGAGAAACTACACCAAAAGCTCATAGGCTATGAAGACCTCACACTAGTAAAGGTGCTACGCAAAGCCACCGCCTTCGAGGAATCACAGCAAGACCATCAGGTCTCCGCGGCACACCAGGCCTCCATCCCCACAGCATCTGAGACATCAGATGAAGAAGAGACCTATCAGATTCGCTGCCCAGCTTGCTGTGACTCGCAACCTTCTGCTGCCACAGCTCATTCAGCAGAGACTGACACCGTGCGCCAGCTTTGGAGATGCCCACGAGTGTTGCTCCTGCCATTTCCAGGATGCTACCTGCAGGGCCTGTGGCAAGACAGGCCACATTGCCTGTGCCTGCCACTCCAAGGGAGCCCAGAGATGCACAGCAATGCACCAGGAGTCAGAGGTTCTGTACACCACTGCTATTCACCAACATCAAATATTGAATTTGCCCCGGGACACCCCAGATAAGATTAAAGTTACTGTGCTTATAGAGGGGGCACCTTGCAGGATAGAACTGGACATGGGGTCCTCCATCTCCATTATCTTGGAAGAGACTCTCTGGAGGCTCTTTCCTAAATGGCCCCCCCGCCTTAGGCCCGCGGGGTTCACTCTCCGGCACTTTCAAAAGAACGAGGTGGCCATTAAGGGGTGGGGCGAATTCCACGTGATGGAATTCCAGTTTGAGGGGATGCTGGATTTGTTGGTAGTTGAGGGCCGGTTCACTAGCTTGCTTGGATTGTCCTGGTTTGTGCCCTTGGGGTTCGGAGTAATAGGGGTGCACAGCATGCAGTCCTCAGACTTTAGTAAGGTGTGTGACGAGTTCCCTGCCATTTTTGATGGGACCCTTGGCCAATACACAGGGTACCCTGTATTGCTACAACTCAACCCCAAGGTGCAGCCCATCTGCCTAAAGGCCTGGAGGGTTCTGTTCACGCTCAAGCCCAAAATTGAGGTGGAGCTGGACTGTTTGGTGGAGCAAGGAGTTTTAGAGCCAGTTTCCCCACACCACCTGGGAGACCCCCCAATCAAGCCAAATGGGGACGTCCACATCTGCGTGGACTACAAAGGCACAATCAACAGGGCACTGAGGGACCAAGCTTACCCAGTGCCTGTGGTCAGCCATGTTCTAGCAACATTGGCGGGAGCCAAAGTCTTTGGTAAATTGGACTTGGCCCAAGCATATCAGCAGCTCCCGGTGGACGAGTTGACTGCCGAGGCACAGACCATTGCCACACACTGGGGTGCATTCCAGATCAAGCGGGTGCAGTTTGGGGTGAACGTGGCCCTGGGGATTTTCCAGAACATGATGGACTCTCTTTTGAAAGGCATCCCTGGGGTCCAAGCCTTCTTCGATGATGTACTGATTGCCACCCCCTTGGAAGAGGACTTCGTCGTCCGCCTGCACGCCATGTTGCAGCAATTTGTCTCCACCAGGCTAAAGGTCAAGTGAGAGAAATGCCTCCTGGGAGTCCCCCACGCAGAGTTCCTGGGGTTCTCCATGGACACTGCCGGCATTCATCTGGCATCCGACAAGATCTATGCCATCACAAATGCACTCACACCCACTTCCATTCAGGCTTTCTTGGGGCTTCTAAACTTTTACCACTCCTTTCCACCCCATAAAGTCGCAATCACTGAGCCACTCCACCGCATACTTGACAAGAAAACACCATGGGTGTGGGGCTGGCGGCAGGCTGCTTTCTGGGCAGTAAAGGAGCTGCTCACCTCGAATGACATCCTCGCCCATTTCGACGAGATGCTGCCGGTCATCTTAGCTTGCGATGCTTCTCTCTATGGCATCAGCGCTGTCCTGGGCCATTGACTACCAGACGTGAGAGAGGTGCTGGTGGTGTGCTACTTGAGGACCCTGTTGTCAGCTAAGCAGAACTACTCTCAGATCAACAAAGAGGCTTTTGTGGTGATCGTGGTGGGTGTGAAGAAGTTTCACGGCTACCTGTATGGCCACCCCTTCACCATCGCCACTGACCACAAACCCCTGCTCCGTCTCCTCCCCTCCGATCGCCAGATGCCACAGATGCTATCACCCAGGATCCTCTGCTGGTCCTTCTTTCTGGGGGGTTACCAATACATCCTGCAGTACAGGCCAGGGAAGTCTATGGGGCATGCTGACGCTCTTAGCTGCCTCCCACTCAGCTCCATCAACCCGGACCTGGACCCCGCACACCAGATCATGCTGGTAGAAGACCTGCTGGACTGCCCCCTACATGCTGTGGACATTTCATGCCACACCACCAGGGACTGCATTCTCTCTCACGTTATGGACTGGGTGGGAAGGGGATGGCCCTCCAGTTGGATGGGCCTGGAATTTACAGCATTTGCATCCTGCAGAGACGAGCTCTCAGCATAGAAGGGGTGCCTCCTGTGGGGTAGCCGGGTAATGATTCCTCCACTACTGTGTAAACAGGTTTTGGTAGCCCTGCATGAGACCCACCCGGGGATCATGAGGATGAAGGCGCTAGCTCAGAGCTACGTGTGGTGGCCAGGAATGGACAGCGAAATCAAGGCCTGAGTACAGTATTGCCAGGCCTGCCAGGAGATTTGGATGGAACCTCCAAGGGCTCCCGTTCACCAGTTGGAGTCAACCTACAGGCCATGGGCATGAGTACACTTGGACCAACCCACAGGCCATGGGCATGAGTACACTTGGACTTTGTTGGCCCGTTCCAGGGACAGCTGTTCCTCCTCCTGGTGGACTCCTACACAAAGTGGCTAGAAGTCATGCCAGTCACCTCTACCTCCTCTTGTACAGCCATCTGGGCCCTGAGACAGATCTTTAGCACCCATGGACTACCAGACACGGTCATGACCAATAACGGCACCACATTCACCTCAGGAAAGTTCCAGGAGTTCGTGGACCAGAACCTGATCATGCACATGTGATTTGCTCCCTTCCACCTGGCTACCGATGGACAGTGTTGAGAAAGAGACTGATATTTTGCTGTTTATGAATCTTTATCTGCTGACACACACTATATGAACTGTGCACACACATGTATACCCATAGGCATAGAGAAAGCTGCTTGCATTACCTATTGTGAGAGATTTCACATAGAGGACACTTGCCTGCATTTTATGTTAATGAGGTTTGCACACACATTCAGCTCAGAGCCTTATGGGAAAGAGAAGCACATTTTAGCCATTGTTAGCAGAAATGACAACTAAGGAGAAGAAATCCCCCATTGCTGAAGGACTCGATGTCACACAGTACTTGGATCTGATCTGCATCTGAACTGCCATTTCCTGGTGGAGGTGCCTGGAGTACTTGGGAAAGCTGGTATCGATCTGCTTATCAAGGAAGGTCCAGGAAGCCGAGACTTCACACCTGACCAGATGGCTTTCCATGAGTTAGAAGTTAGAGTTTCAAATATTGTCCACACCCCTAAGGTGCTGCCCCTTAACTGCATGCACCAATGAGATGTAGGTATGGGACGGACTACAGATAGGTGGGATCTCAGCTTGGCAAGGTTGCCACCCACCCGAAGATTTGACTATAAAAAGTAAAGACCGTGCATTAGGTCTTTGCTAGCCACATCCCCCTTCAACATCCTCTGTCTGCTTTTATCATCTAAAATCCAGCTTCCTATCAAACAACCCTTTGTCTACTTTAGATCTCTTGGACTGTAGCCAAAGAGGTCCATGCCCTGCTAGCTGGTTCTGGCAGAGTGTGATCTAGTTAATACCCCTTGGTACTATTTTCTCCCCCTGTTCTCCATTGCAACAGACAAGACTTCAGGAAAGATAAGTATTAAACCATAAACCTACCTACCTCCTAAGTAAAAGATAAACTATTTTTCTATTTCTGTATTCTAAAAGAACTTGATTGCTAGTGTGAGTGATTCTGTTTCGTGTGTATGTGATTTTGATATTATTCAGTAAAAGACAAATTGCTTTGAGTTTACCAGTCTCGTCTCTTTCACTGGGACCTACCTGGGGTGGATTTGGACCTCCGTAAACTTTGGCAAGGACTCACATAAATTTAGTTGCCATCTGCTGTACATAAAGCAGATGGCTAACAACAGGCTGATGGAATGGTGAGGACTACCAAGGAATCACTAAAGCAACTTGTCCACAGAGACTGGAACTGCCGGATAGCTGTCTTCTTGTTCAGCCATCGGATGACCCCAATCACGTCCACCAGCCGCAGCCCCACGGAACTCTTAATGGGCCACCTCACGATGTGGTTGGACTGTCTGCACCCAGACTGAACCCCAGAATTGTGCCAAACTCCGGTGAACCAGGAAGCCCCATTTGGGTTCTCTCCAGGGGACCCTGTCATCATGCTGAACTATTCCAGCGGCCCCGTGTGGATCCCGGCAAGGGTTACCCATGTCACTGGACCCCTATCATATGAGGTACGGATGGATGGGAGCCAACTTTTACATAGGCACATTAACCAGCTGTGCCACTGCCTGCTGCCCAAAGAACCTGAATTGTCCTCCACTGAGGAGAGGAAGTGCAACTTGGAACCATCACCACTGCCGCTGCCGACCAGAAGTGAGCAACCCCACAACAGCAAGCAGCTGGATTGCTGGGAAGAGGAAAGCTTTGTACAGGCCACTACAGACATGCCAGACCCTATCCCTGCCATGCAGAACTCCAGAGTGGTTCCGGCCACACCAAGCCCGGCCCTGGAGTTGTCTACACCCCACAGGAGCCCCGGCATCCACAGAAGGAATGACACAAGCCAGCATACCTGAAAGACTACGAGTGTTAAGGCACTTTGGAACTTAGGGAGGAGGGGTGTTATGTATTGGGCTGGAATCTCCCAGGTCTGTCCATAAGAGATGGGCTGAGCTTGGAGCTCTGGAGCAATAGACCACCAGGATTCTAGAGGTAACCAACGAGAAGGCAATGAGGAATTTTACATTATCCTTTTTAAGCCGGTTTGAAGTCATTTTTGATCTGTTGTGGAATAAACCGGTATAGGGCTGCCATTTCACACATGGCTTTCCCCTACCGGTAAACAGCTGGATCTGAAGCAGTTTGCCATTTCAGACTGCACTGCTTTTTCCCACTTTTTCCTGCCATTTTTCACCCGCACGGGCGATCTCCGGCTTTTTTTTTAACGTTCGCTTTTGAGCACCATAGCGCTATAACACAACACTCAAGGCATTCCAATGGGGTTGCTATACCGCTGTTTTGCTGTTGTGTTATAGCGCTATAGCGTTCTAAAGCGAACATTAAAAAAAAAGCTGGAGATCGCCCGCATGGGCAAAAAACAGTGGGAAAAAGCATTTTGGATCCAGGAGAAGAAACTGAAGACTACTTGGAAATGGTTTACAGGTAAAATGGTTCGGCACCGTTTCCTGAACGGGACAGAAATGTTTGTGTGTGAAAGTACAAATATATTCTGGTAGGGAACCGGTTCTAAAATGGTTCTGTCTGAAATGTCAGACCAGAAACCGTTTGGGAACCGTTCCTGAACCGGAACATGTCGCCTGTCTGAAATTCCTCAATGTTATGCAAATAGAGGTAACCAATGAGGAGACAATGTTATGTAAATAGCTTATCTTGGGAGTGGGGTGTGTTTGGTTGTGGTTTTTGCATGCTACTTGAACAGGGCAGTTGCCCTGGAGTCTTCAGTCTTGTTCCTGAAATCACTAAATAAAGTAGAGCTCTTCACTGCAATGCATCTTGAACTCAGTATTTAACACTCTAAATCTCCCTGAAATGCCCCCTTTCTGCTAGCATAATGTTGCACTGGTGCTAGGGCAGTTCCAGTGTTCAGGAGCTAATAAAGTGCCGGTGCAGGGTCACGGAACTAACAATTAAACAACCTTCTTGAAGGTTAACCAAATGGCAAAGCAGAAAGCAGCCTGGTGGTGGTAGTGAACTTACTGCTCTTTATCACAAGTGTATTGATTTACTTACTTTACTTATAGTCTGCCTTTCTCACTGAGATTTGGGGCGGATTACAAAATATAAAATCAATGCAATAAAAACAGTATCAGACATGCAATAAACAGTGCAATGAAATGGAATCATACAAATAGAAAACAGTGCAAATAAACAAAATAGACGTCATTCTATAAAGCATGCAAAAACTGGGCTGCAAAAAGGGCACAATGCAGTGAAACGTTATTATGCACACAATAAGGAGTGCAATAAACTAAAATCCGACTCCCCTGATAAAGAGGCCTCCCAAACACTTCTGTTTTACGCATTCTGTGGAATGATAGAAATGAAGGAGCCTTCCTGACCTCCTGAGGCAGGCTATCCCACCAGGTGGGAGCCATAACAGAGAAGGCACCATATTGTTATTTCCAGTTGATGTTTAAACTCCCAGGGCAGCTTTAAGCAAATTACTAATATTTTTTTAGTCTCATCTACCTTTTCGGTGCTTAATGACGGATAGCAATAAAACACATTGTACACAGGAAAAGTGCAATACAACTGCATAGTAATTGTAACAAAAGCCAGAAGGTGAGCAGGATCCTTTGTGTAGTACAACACAAAACATCTTTACAACAATACTTGATCTGGGAATGACTTAAAAAGACATATTCCTGCCAACATCTTCAAAGCTACCATGTCCTCAAAGAGCTTCACAATCTCAAGTTGATTTCCCTAGTGTACTTTGTAATGTTCTTGCAACAATGTTTGTTCTGGGAACACAATGCCCATTCCAAGCGTTAGGTTTGCAAGTCCAGTTTTTGTAGTGTCTATCAATACTTAGCTACATTCTTCACTAGGATAAAGAAAAATGGCAACCTATTCAGCAGAAATCTAGTTAAAGTATAAGTTCAGGGGTGGATGCATACAATAATGACATCCAAGGAAGGGGAGAGGTACACTGTGGCATCACTTGGATTCACGTCCCAGAAGAAAAGGGAAGGGACAGATGGTATTTAGAAATTGAGGGAAGGACCATAGTTTAGTGGCAAAAAGCCTACTGTATACATAGGTTTAATTGGTGGCACAAAAGGATCTCAATTAATGGCTGCTATGTCGCAGAGATCCTGGAAAACCACTGGCAGCCATAGTAGATGAGGACAGGTTTAGGGATGGGCATGAACTGGCTCCCATATTAAAGTTTGTCATGAATTTTAGCCAATTCGTGAGATGTGAAGCAATGTTCGTGGAAGGGCGCCTGGCACAGATATTTCATGAACTATGGTGCTGTTTGTGGTGGTTTGTGAGAGCCAGTTTGGTGTAGTGGTTAAGTGTGCGGACTCTAATCTGGGAGAACCGGGTTTGATTCCCCACTCCTCCACTTGCACCTGCTGATGTGACCTTGGTTCAGTCACAAGCTCTGGCACAGCTGCTCCCGAAAGAGCAGTTTGTGTCAGAGTTCTCTCAGCCCCACCCACCTCCTAGGGTGTCTGTTGTGGGGAGGGGAAGGGAAAGGAGTTTGTAAGCTGCTCTGAGACTCCAAGTGAAGGGCGGGGTATAAATCCAATCTCTTCTCTTCTTCTTCTTGTGGTGGTTTGTGAATAATTACATTTTCCAGAGAGATTGTTTCTGATCAATTAAACTGTTTACAGAACTCCAAGGCAACAAGGGGGGCAGAAGTCTCCAGCCTTGGAGACACCAATAGGAGCCCTCCAAAGCTTAACAGGCACTGCTGGCTGTCAATAACAGAGTTCCCATTCTGCTCTATGGGATCAGAATACCATATATATATGCTCAGCTCAGCTTTGCAGCTTCTTTTCTCTAGGCTGTTCACAGTTACAGAGCAAGGAAGAGAACTTCTTAAAAGTGAGCTAGCAGAGCACATTCCTTCATGATTGGGAACGCCTCTCCCCTGCTGAGGTTTTGATGTTAGGTAGACTCAGCACTCTGAGCCACCCTGTCTCTCTGTTCACGCCAAGCAGAGGGGCTAAGCGAGGTCATTCCTTGGCTGAAAACCCACATTATGATCGTGATTCCTCCCCCCTGCTGGGGTTTGGGGGGTCTTATGTGGACTCAGGGCTCTGAGCTACCCTGTCTCTCTGCTCACACTGAGCAGAGGGGCTTAGCTAGTAGGTTCCTAAGCTGAACACCCACATTTTATACCATCCCACCCCTCCTGATTGTGAACCAACCCCTCTGTGCTATGAGGATGAAAGTGGGTGCAAAGGGTGCTCATTGTTGGAGGAAGAAGCCCTCCACTCCCTGTACCATAGACTCCTGTCCCCAGGCACCAAACCCATCCTGCCAGTCCACAGGAGCCCTTCTCTAGCACGGCATCCCCAGAGGTCTTGGAGTCCCCTTTCCCTGATCTGTTCCTGGGGCTCTCCACAGAGGACAAAGAGTTGTTAGCCCTGCCCAAAGACCAGCAGTTGATAGCACTCTTTGGAGAAGTCTCTAACAATGATTCAAGGGGGGGGAAGCATCCTCCCCTTCCACACAATGTCCTGTTGCTGCTCCTGCTTCCAGTACACCTGTTCGTGGCCACTCCGAGTCCAGTGCCAGAAAGCAGCTGTCCCTACTCCCACCTTCTCCAGTCCCAGGGCATCATTTTCATCCCACACTTTAGAAACATTTCTGTACCCTCCCCAGTGACCCCTGTGGGGCAGAGTGACAGGTGTGCCATGCCTACATCAGGGGGGGGGATCCATAAAAATTAGGGCTTAAACTAAGTTTGCACCCCCAGGAGGAAAACTATGGCATTAAAGCAGATGGCTTCCACTCTAGATGGCTGAAAACCATTCATCAAAATTTACAATCAGTGGGACTTTGACTACATCGGGGGGGGGTGTCATCCATAAAAATTATGGCTTAAACTAAATTTGCACCCCCAGGAGGCAAACTATGGCATTATAGCAGACGGCTTCCACTCTAGATGGCTGAAAGCCAGTCATCAAAATTTACAATCAGTGGGACTTTTTTCTCAGGATCTCTTATTTATACACAAGGATCAGGCATACCAAACGATAAGGCAGAAACTTTTTGATCAAGATAGACTGGATGACTTGGCCAAGAATTCCCTATTTATATGTATTGGTTCCCTTAGAGATAATCCAGCTCCTGCGTTGTATTTATTCCATATTGAGAATCCCAAGCAAAGAAGGGATTTTTCCTTAACGAAGAGTGTGTCCCTACCGTCTATGATTTTGGAGGGTAGATTTAATAAAATCCCCTTCTCTCAGCATTTTTGCCCTTGTGGCGTGCTTGAAGTAGAGACTTTACAACATGTTCTACTACAGTGTACCTGGTATGAGGAGCCGCGCATGAAACATCTCCTTGATATCCAGAGTAAAATTTACCTAACTAGTCTGGATTGGATTCAACATTTTATTCTTTCGGACATGGACTTAGAGGTTTCTCAGGCTGCTGCAAGATTTTGGGCGGCCTGTCTTGCAATATGTAGAAAGAAGACGATCCTTACCCCATGATTCCTATATTCCAATGTTGGATGATTTTATTATATATTATATCAGTTTAACTCATATTTTATTCTGCGTATTCAGTTTTATTCTTTGTATTATAAGCTGGTGAAAGCCATTAAATAAATAACGTTTGGAAATGCTATCGGTTGAAATAGTACGCCCAAAAGGAAGCTTAACACTGGGAGTTTGTTATCACCCACCAGATCAAAAGATAGAGGAGGATTATAAAATGATGAATGAATTAAAGATAGCAGCTAGACAAAAAAACTGTGTCATAATAGGTGATTTTAACTACCCACACATTGATTGGGTCAATATGTGTTCTAGTCGGGAAAAAGAGATTGAGTTTCTAGACACTCTTAATGACTGTGCTATGGAGCAGATGGTCACGGAACCTACCAGGGGAGAGGCGATCCTGGATTTGGTCC